>NC_034611.1:1112715-1124094 GCF_900095145.1 Mus pahari | reverse complement strand
GAAGAGGGCGTCAGATCTCATTATGGATGGTTGTGAGCCACCATGTGGTTGCTGGGATTTGAACTCAGGACCTTCAGAAGAGCAGTCAGTGCTCTTAACTACTGAGCCATCTCTCCAGCCCCTGACCTTACTGTTTTTTAATATTCTTTCTCTGTTTAGTGCATTTGGTGCTTTGATTATTATGTTATGGGAGGAATTTCTTTTCTGGTCCAATCTATATGGAGTTTTATAGGTTTCTTGTATGTTCATGGGCATCTCTTTTTTTAGGTTGGGGAAGTTTTCCTCTATAATTTTGTTGAAGATATTTACTGACCCTTTAAGTTCTTCTATACCTATTATCCTTAGGTTTGGTCTTCTCATTGTGTCCTGGATTTCCTGGATGTTTTGGGTTAGGAATTTTTTGCATTTTGCATTTTCTTTGACTGTTTTGTCAATGTTTTCTATAGTATCTTCTGCACTTGAGATTCTCTCTTCTATTTCTTGTATTCTGTTGGTGATGCTTGCATCCATGACTCCTGATCTCTTTCCTAGGTTTTCTATCTCCAGTATTGTCTCCCTTTGTGATTTTTTAATTGTTTCTATTTCCATTTTTAGATCCTGAATGATTTTGTTCAATTCCTTCACCTGTTTGATTGTCTTTTCCTTTAATTCTTTCTTTTTTCTTTTTTTTAAAGATATGTTTATTATATGTAAGTACACTGCAGCTGTCTTCAGACACCCCAGAAGAAGGCATCAGATCTCATTACGGATGGTTGTGAGCCACCATGTGATTGGTGGGATTTGAACTCAGGACCTCTGGAAGACCAGTCAGTGCTCTTAACCACTGAGCCATCTCTCTAGCCCTGTAATTATTTAAGTGATATTTGTGCTTCCTCTTTAAGTTCTTCTACCAGTTTACCTGTGTTCTCTTGTATTTCTTTAAGGGCGTTATTTATATCCATATTAAATTCCTCTATCATCATCATGAGATGTGATTTTAAATCAGAGCCTTGCTTTTCTGGTATGTTGGGGTTAACCAGGGTTTGCTGTGTTGGGAGAACTGGGTTCTCATAATGCCAAGTAGTCTTGGTTTCTGTTACTTATGTTCTTGTGCTTGCCTTTCACCATCTTGTTATCTCTGGTGTTAGCTGGTCTTGCTGTCTCTTACTTTGGCCTGTCCCTCCTGCAAGTCTGTCTGTCAGTACTCCTGGGAGACCAGTTCTCTCCTGGTAGAATTTGGGTATGGAGAGCTGTGGTACAGGCTCAGCTCTGGGGTACAGACAGAGATCAGAAGGATCCTGTCCCCAGCTGATCCTTGGTCCTGTGTNCTGATGGCTCTGTGAGGGTCCCTCTNGGGCCAGGAATTTGAAGAGAAGTGGTGGTCTTACCTGTGCTTGCAGGTGTGNAGGCACTCCTGGGAGACCAGCCCTCTCCTGGTGGTATCTGTGTATGTAGCTCTGTGGCACAGGATCAGCTCTGGGCACAGATGGGGACTGGAACACCTCTTCCATACTTTCTTTACTGGCAAATGCTCATTGCAATGAGTCATTGGTTTGGTTTGAGGTCTCTGACTTTTGTTACTCTATCAATATGGGATCCCCACTGGACTACTTTCTGGTGTCCTGTTGTTGCCCAGTGTCTTGGAGATCCTGCAGCTTTGAATTTGCAGGACTGGCCCCTTCATGTGCTCTAGCAGTTCATTGATAGGGTAGATGTGGGGGTGAGCCAACTCAAAGCCCCAGATCTGGGCCTGGGTGGCAGCTGAGCTGGTCAGCCCACCAGTTTTCCTGCACCCACACCATTATAGCAGGTTCTGCAGCACTGCCATTGATAGCTCATCAAATGCTGCAGCTGGCAAGAGGCATAGCCAGCTCTCCTTCCTGCTACAGGTAGGAGAAGGTAACGTGGGGGGATGGATGGACAGAGAGTATCGCTCCCTCATCCACACTATCACATGGAAGAGGCCAGCTCTCCTGCATCCACCCTTGCCCATGCCACCAGAGCCAGCTGTACTGCGATGCTCAGGTGAGGTGCAAGGAGAGGGCATTCCTCCTAAATGCTGCAGCCAACAAGGGCCGCTCACATCAGGCTGCTTTCTCATAGCTCCAGTTCCATCTCTTCATTGTGCACACACTGTTCTGCTTCTCTTCTATCTCTCCCCAACTTACTTGCTCATCTTAGTAGTGCGCAGAACCTCTGGGTGTCTGGGGTCCTCTTAGGAGTGCTATGCCCTGCCCATTCCACGTAGCACCAGGTGGGGGAGGACATCCTGCACATATAGTTTTTATTCACCATCTTATTCGCAAGCTTCTCTCCAATAAGTCTAAAATCCTTAGAAGATAGATGCTCTGGATGTTTCTGTAGCCCTCATCACAAATGTGGAATCCCAAGTCTCCAGTGATATGGTATTAGGAGGTGGTGTGATCCAGTCAAGAGATACCAGAAGGTTTCCATCCTTTTTTGCTATACAAAGACAACTTTTAAATTAAAAAAAAATTTTTTTTTTTTAAAACTCTTGAAATAGGATTTTGCTATGTTTCCCAGGTTTACCTCAAACTCCTGGCCTGCAACGACTGTTCTTTTACAATCACCTTCGTAGTTAGAAGCCCAAGCATGCCACCATGCCTGGCCTGATGACTTATTGAAGCCTAAATGGAATAAAGCAGCAAAGTTCAATTTTACTTACTTCAATATTTCAGTTCAAATTGATTTTTTAAAAACTGGCTTTAAACATTCATCAGGGTGCCACACGAGGGATCTAGGGTGAGAGAATTGTTACATGTGTGAAGCTGGGATGCCCTAAGACACAAAAAGGGAACCCATAGTCAAGGCTGCTGAGGTGCCCCCGCCCCTACCACAGAACAAGAGAGTAGACTAGAGGCCCTCTGTGAAGGTCTCAGGGCTATGTAGGAGCCAGTTCTCCCTTGGAGGTAGATCATCTGGGAGGGAACTGAGGAGCAGCTCCCACGGTGGCAGGGACAGGCAGTGGCTTCCTCAGTGGTACTGCTGGTAGGTGGGATAACCTGGGGCGGGAGCTCCCTCCCTCTTTAGGGGTTAGCTGGCTGGGGTCCTCCAAGAATGTGGGTGCATTGTGGAACTGCTGGGCAGTATAGCGGGTGAGAAGGATGCCAACACCCTCAATGAGGGCCAACAGGATGCCCCCCCATCATCACAGAACCTACCATGGCCAGCGGACCACTGCGCGCAGCCAGCACGGCTCCAGTCAACGCTCCACTGGTGATGGAGTTCCAGGGGTCTTCTTTGCCCCGTAGCCGGACCAGGCCACAGTTGATGGTGGAAAACAGACCTCCCCACACTGCAAAGCTACCGCCAATCTGGGGCGCTCGGATCCTCACAGCACTGACACTACCACTGAACCTGTGTCGAATTCCCAAGGTTCGCGAGCATACTCCTCCATGGCACCGTGGTCCGGCCTGGAGCAGTCGGTGCAGGCAAGACACTCCCCCCCCCCAACTCTGAAACGCCCCTCAAATTGAATTTTTAAATCCAGTTTCATTCTGGATCAAGTTCCTCCCTATAGATTTTTGGTGAAGCTGAATATGCACAAAATTGAAAAAGGAAAAGAAGAGGAAAAGAAATCGAGGGAAGAAAGAGTCTACTTTGGAGGGCGTGTGATTTGGGTAGATGGGAAACTTTGGCCCGGCAGGGTGCTTGCTTGGAGAACATGTGCTGCGTGTGTGGGAATGGTGTGTGAGGGTGGCAGGGTTTGGTGGAGGTGATATATAACAGGGGCTAAGAAAAGAAAGCAGAAGTGTGACATGCCAGCCTCCACTCTGGCTTGCTGGCTTGCTGTGACAGCTTCTTGTGTGCATGTGCATCTATCTGGAAGGCTGAAATCTTCAGCCCCCAGGTGGTTCTTGTATAAGAAGGAAGAGGGTGGAAAGAGGCAAAAAAAAAAAAGAGGAAAATGCTGTGCTGGTTATGGGTTATGGGCAAAGAGCTACAAGTCTGATATTTCCTTTGCAGCAGGTGTGTAGTGATCAGCTTCATGGCAGAAGGAAGGAACTGGTACCAGTCTGTGAGTCTAGTGACTACTAGGCTGGTGGCAGAGGCTTCAGGTGTCACTGGAAATGTACCTAGAAAACATGTTATGCCTGGCAGTGACAGAAACTTGGTTCAGGGGACCTTCAAGGACATCAGTTCCATGGCTCTCTCTGTGTGTATTGCAGATTCAAATAGAAGAAAACCATGTGAAAGCAGGTTGGGTGTAGGTTAATAGAGAAGTGTTTGATTATAATGAGCAAAGTATGCACACACAATTTGAATTTACCATATATGGTTGGACAGATGGCTCAGTCAAGCAAGCATAAGGACCTGAGGATGGATCCTTAACAGCCATGCAAAAGGTCTGAATATGACCTCATGGGCCTGCGACGAAGGGTTTTACTGCTGTGAACAGCCACCATGACCAAAACAACCCTTATAAGGACAGCATTTAATTGGGGCTGACTTACGTTCAGAGGTTCAGTCCATTATCACTGAGATGGGAACATGGCAGCATCCAGGCAGGCATGGTGCAGGTGGAGCTGAGAGTTCTACATCTTCATCTGAAGGCTGCTAGTGGAAGACTGACTTCCAGGCAGCTAGGGTGAGGGTCTTAAATCCCACACCCACAGTGACATATGTACTTCACAAGACCACACCTCCTAATAGTGCTACTCCCTGGGCCAAGCATATATAAACCATGACATTCTGTAATCTTAGAGATGATGATGGATAGAGATAGGATTGCTGGGACTCATTAGCCAGTCGGTTTAGTTGAAAAACTAGGGAGTTCCAGGTTCAGGAACAGAGCCTATCTCAAGAGTATAATGAAGAATGATGATAAAGGAAGATATCCAGTATTCAATCTATGTCCCCAGGTGTGAATACCGCATATGCATATGCATGCACACATCACACCCACCCACACACTCCTACATGCATGCCTGCACACATGTATACCACCCTACTAAACACACACACACACACACACACACACACACACACACACACACACACACTTTACCATATAGAATAGTGGCCAAATATATTTTTATACAGTGGTCAGATATATTTTTTCAAGAAAATAAGTAAAATAGACTTTCATGAAAAATATACTCACCTGACCTTGCCATTGATTTGAAAAGTTTGAAAGCACTTCCTGTATCAGTCCCTTCCACCAGCCACCCACCTCTTACCTCAAAGTCAATGGTACCCAGTCAAGCAGGTGAGCAGTTTTCATGCCAGACTGAGCTATGACTTAGCATGTTATGACTTTTCTTTTCAGTTCTAACATCCAGAACAGTAGAGCTCAATTTCCTGACTATAGCCTAACACAGTTCCCCAAATTTGCCCTGCCAAATGAGAGTAGAAATTTCATTAACTAGCTTTCATTTAAATATCTGCCTATATCCACCTCCCTGCCCATTTCCTTTCTGCGGCACACTGACAGATAAGCCATCCATTGGGACACCATGTACTCTCTACTACACCTGCTGCCTTCTGCTCCCTGGAGTGAGTTAGTTGTACGCTTCCGCCATTGTGTTTGTATCTGTTTATGCCTTGTAATCTGAATGGGGACTGTGCTAGGCAGATGTCCACATCCAAATGTCCAAAATTTGGGGTTGTGTCATCTTGTATGGCAACAGGAACCTAGAAAGGAAATAGAGTTCCCAAGGCAGACCAGCTCTTTAGACAGGGGTCAGCCCGGTGAGCCCTGTGCCAGGCTCCTGACTTACAAACTGTATCATCATAAGTTGATGTTACTCTAAGCCACTAAAACACAGTTTAAAAGCACCATGTGGGACAATATTTTACCTGCCAAACAACCCTTGCACATCCCACAGCCCCTGATGCTCAACATGTCAAAAATGGAACTCCATCTGTATTCCTCATGTCAACAAATGGTGCCACCAACTGCCAGAAACCCAACCGGAGGGGTGGGCTGAGCCCAGACCCCTTCCTCTCCTGGACTTCCTACACCCAGCAGGTAACAATAAACACAATAAAAACAATCAAGTCATTTTCCTTGTAAGGCAGGGAAATAAAATACTCTAACGGCAGACCTTTGCCAGGCATAGTAGTATATACCTTAAAGGCAGACGACCTTGGGAGGCAGAAGCAGGGGATTGCTTCAGTCTTGGCTAGAGTCCAATTCATAATGAGTTCCAAGACAGCCAGGGCTGCAGAGGAAGATTATGTCTCAAAACAGACAAACAAACAAACAAAACTCCCCAAATAGACAACAACAAACCAACAAGGGCCCAGGAAGACGGCTCCGTGGATAAAGGTGCTGAAGATCTGTGGGTGAAGAGCCTCAAGATTTCAGTTTGATTCCTGGGGACCCACATGTTCTCTGACCTTCACATGTATGTTTTAGCATGTACTCCTTTAAATAAACTCCAAAGGGCCTGGAAAGATGGCTCAGTGGTTAAGAACACTGACTGCTCTTCCAGAGGTCTTGAGTTCAATTTCCAGCAACCACATGGTGGTTCACAATCATCTACAGATGCCTTCTTCTGGTTTGCCTGACGGCAGAGATAGTGTACTCACATACATAAAATAAATAAATAAATCTTAAAAAAAAGTCCCCCAAAGTGTAACTATCCCTCTCCTCCTAAAATAAAACCAGTTAACATCCATGCATGTCACAGAGGTTAAGGTGGAGGAAACACCATTATCATGCCAATTGAAGCTGAATTATTTGACCAATTGGCTGTTGTCACTGTAACCTTGATCTCTTAGTCAGATAATCAGTGTGTGGTATCAATTTGCTGATGTGGAACTTCAAGGTGAGTGGCACCATTTTTATTCTTATTTGTTGTGTCCCAGTGCAAGAGTCTTATGTAACAATGGTAAAGAAACAAAAGTCAGATAACTGAGAATGGACCGAATTAGTATAATAATTAAATTACTCCTAGAAAATGCAGCCTCACTGGAGGAGTTCATGTACTAGGACTAGGACCTGCTATGAGGCTGTGCTGAGGGCTCCCCATGATGAGGTTAAGAGCTGATCACCATGGAAAGCTTTACTTTGCTGAGGAACTTGCTTAACTTGGCGCAGAATATGAATGAAGAAAGTGTTTTCAGTGGGGTTTGAGGAGAAGTCGAGAAATTTAAAAAGTTTTATTAAGATTTTTTTCCTATAACATATTTTGTTCATTCTTTCTTCTCCCTCAGCTTCTCTCAGATGATAAAATGTTTACGTTTTTATCTTTGTGGTAAAAACTTACTGACAAGGACAGGGCTTTTTTCTTACAGACTTGGGTGAAAGCTTTTTCCTTCCCTATGCAATAAAGGTTGGAGCTTATTTTTTCATCCAGAATGAGTGAGTTTTTCTGCGCTGGCACTTGGACTTTTGCTCCAGTCATCATCATCTATCTATCTATCTATCTATCTATCTATCTATCTATCTATCTATCTATCTATCTATCTATATTTATATATATATTTGCATTTGTAAGTTCAGGTGTGTGTGTGTGTGTGTGTGTGTGTGTGTGTGTGTGTAAGTATGTAAGTTGATGAGACAGATGGTTGGACCCATCAAAAAGGTGAATGTATGTATGAATGTGTATATGAATATGTTTATGTATATTTGCTTGTGTAAAAGTTTTTCTTTCTACGAGTGAGCATGATTTTCTTTTCTCCATGCAATAAAAGTTAATTGTTCCAGGCCTCCCTTTCACCCGGACAGTGAGCAGGAAAGAAGGGAACATTAGCAATAAATCCTCTGCTAAATTCCCTGTTGCTATGTAGCATATGTTGGTTGTCAGGGAATTATAAAGTAAGCAAGAGTTAAGTTTTAGTGCTACTCAAGCACACAGAATTATGAAGTAAATAATAAGAGAGATAAAGCGTTAAGCTTCCTCAGCATTTAATGAAGCACAGAACAGTAATAGTTATAGAATGAAGATACGGTATTTAATAAAGCACAGAGATTTGTAAATTAAAATGATGCATAAAGAGTTAACGAAGAGTTAAGTTTTCAGTGTTTATAAAGCACAGAGGTTTATAAAACAAAAACAAAGCACAGAGAGATAAAGAGAAAAACCCCAGCAGTTTTCAGCCACAGAATAATCAAGAGACTGTTAAGGCTCCAGAAGCTGCCGGCTAATAGCATTCAGCACAGCTAGAGAACGTTACAAGGCTAGAGATCCCCAGCCTTTGGCCTGTGTCCAATGCTGTGTCCAACTCCAGCCCAGTCCTGTGGGGCAGGCGCCTGCCATCTACCCACTTACCTACAAATTCCATGATGTCATTGTCCCCCCCCCTTGGTGGCGTACGCCTTTAATCCCAGCACTCGGGAGGCAGACCCCAACTTGCCCTATCCCCTCCTCATGCTCTCCTCTCTCTCCCCTCACTCTCTCCCCTCACTCTCTCCTCTCTCTCCCCTCACTCTCTCCCCTCACTCTCTCCCTCTCTCTCCCTCTTACTCTCTCTTTCTCACTCCCTAGCCTTTCCTCTTTCTCTCTCTTTCCCCTTTCTCTCCTCTCTCCCTGCCTTTCTACAATAAAGCTCTGAAAACCACAGCCTGTCTCTGTTTGTCAAGGCCTATTGTGCTTGGACGATGGGATAGGCTTTCTCCTAATGTCTAATCTCCCAATGGAGGGCCTTCCTATGCTCCAGTCAAGGCCCAGACTAAGGACTCTCGCCTGCATGGGAACCTCTCTCCCTCTGCCCTCTCTCCCATAACGCTGGGGCTGAGGGTGTCGCCCTGGGGCCCCTGGTATCGGGGGCTACCCCTTGTTCACCCCATGTCGAGTGGGGTCAGTGGCTTAGATGCCCACCCAGGGCCGAGTGGAAAGCATCCGGCAGCCCTCCTGTATCTGCCGGCCCAGAGCATGGGAGAAACTCTGGCCGGACTTGGGCTCCCCCTCCCCCTCTTTCCCCTACACCCCCATAGCCCACATCTAGGCAGTTTTGATTTGCATTTCTCTGGCAGCTAAGGATGTTGAACATTTCTTTATGTGTTTCTTGGCCATTTGAAAATTCTGTTTAGATCTGTACCCTATTGTGGTGGTTTGAATGTGTGTGGCCTATGGGAAGTGGCACTATTAGGAGGTGTGGCCTGATTGGAGACTGCTTTTGTTAGAGGAAGTGTGTCACTGTGGTGATGGGGCTTTTAGGTCTCATGTATATGCTCAAATCTGGCCTGTGTGACAGACTATCCTAAGACACTCTCTTCATGACTGCCTCAGATCAAGATGTGGAACTCTCAGCTCCTTCTCCAGTACCATATTTGCCTGGATGCTGCCATACTTTCTGCCATGAACAAGAATGGACTAAACCTCTGAAATTCTAACCCAGTCCCAATTAAAGGCTGTCCTTTATGAGAGTTTCTTTGGTCATGGTGTCTTTTCAGAGCAATGAAACCCTAAGATAGCTGTTTTTAATTGGATTATTTAGTTTGTTGATATCTAGTTTCTTGAGTTCTTTATATAATTTTGATATTAGCTGTCCATCAGATGTAGAGTGGTAAAGATCTTTCCTTTTTGTGGGCTGCCATTTTCTTCTATTGATGATGTCCTTTGCCTTACAGAAGGCTTTCAGTTTCATATAGTCCTATTTATTAATTGTTGATCTTAGTACCTGTGCTATTGGTGTTCTGTTCAGGAATCTGTCTCCTGTGCCAATACATTCAAGGCTTTTCCCCACTTTCTTTTCTATCAGGTTCAGTGTATCTGGTTTTATGTTGAAGTCTTTGAACCACTTAGACTTGAGTTTTATGCAGGGTGATAGATATGGATCTATTTGCATTCTTCTATTTGCAGACATTCAGTTAGACCAGCTTTTTCCAATATTCTGTATTTCTGGCTTCTTTATTAAAAATTGTGTGTCCATATGTGGTTGGATTTATGTCTGGGTCTTTGATTTGATTTCATTGATCAACGTGTTTTTATGCCAATACTATGCAGTTTTTATCACTACTTCTCTGTAGTACAGCTTGAGACTAGAGATGGTGATACCTCTGGAAGTTCTTTTATTGTATAAGGTTATGTTATATTTCATGTTTTTATTTTTTCCATATGAAGTTGAGTATTGCCCTTTCAAGGTTTATAAAGATTTGTGTTGGAATTTTGATGGAGATTGCATTCAACCTGTAGGTTGCTTTCGATAAGACAACCATTTTTACTATGTTAATCCTACCTATCCATGAGATGAGAGATCTTTCCATTTTCTAATAACTTCTTCAATTTCCTTCTTCAAAGACTTGAAGTTTTTATTATACTGGTCTTTCATTTGCTATTTTCCACAAGATATTTTACATTATTTGTGGCTATTGTGAAAGCTCTTTCTTCCCTGATTTCTTTCCCCCTTTTTTGAGTTAATCTTTTATCCAGCCACCTTGCTAAAGTTGTTTATCAGCCTTAGGAGCTCCCTAGTAGAATTTTTGGGGGAGCTTATGTAGAACATCATATCTGCAAATAATGATATCTTGACTTCTTTCTTTCCAATTTGTATCCTGTTGGTCTTCTTTAGCTGTCTCATTGCTCTACCTATAACTTTAAGTACTATATTGAATTGGTATATATAGAGTAGTCAGCCTTGTCTTGTTCCTGATTTAGGTGAAATTGCTTTGAGTTTCTCTCCATTTAATTTGATGCTGCCTATAGACTTGCTTTTAATACACCTTTAATCTCAAACAATGATATCTAATAGAGAAGCAGACAAAGTGATGAATCAGAGAAAGATTTGACAGAATGAGTCAGAAATAGAATACAGATAGGAAAGTGAAGCTGCTTAAGGAGGAGAGAGAGAGAGAGAGAGAGAGAGAGAGAGAGAGAGAGAGAGAGAGAGAGAGAGTTAGTTTTGATTGAGTTCAGTTAAGTCCAGTTCAGAGCAGAGCAGTTCAGTTCAGAGGCAGAACAATCTAGTCAGAAGTCAAGAGAAGCCAACTTAAATCAGTCAGGTTGGAGAAGAGTTTGAGCCAGAACAGCTGAGTTGAACCAGTCAGGAAGAGTTCACAAAGAGATAAAAAGAATGAGTTTATTCAGTAGTAAGTCTCTGAGGTTGAAATATTCTAGGCCTCGGTTTGCAGCTGACTCTTGGAAGCTGGAGCACTCAGGGTCCAAGCATGTAGAAGATTAGATTGTATGGAAGCTAGAAGCTTCCAGGCCTAGGGATAGATAGAATAGAGAAAGAAATGATCTGGGCTCAGGTCAAGTGACATATTCATAAAGCTTGGGTGCATTTCTCATTTCCTCAGTTGCAGGAAATAAAAGTGACATTTACATGTATACCTCTTTATAGTCCCCTTTCTATGCTCTTGTCCTAAACACACACACACACAGACAGATATACACACATACACATACACACAGACTGACACACATTCAGACATATCATGCACACACACATCCACATATTCACACACATCCAGACACACACACACACACA
>NC_034611.1:1102898-1112352 GCF_900095145.1 Mus pahari | reverse complement strand
CTAGCTTCTGCATAGGAGAGAAAACAGATGCTTTTACCCGCTTTCTGAATATGGGTCTCTATACTATATTAAAATCAGTCTTTCTGAATATGAGTCTTTCTGAATATGAGTATCTATACTATATTAAAATAAATCTTTGTTGATTTTAGTTTGGGCAATCTATCCAAAGATGACAATGATTCACTGAAAACTGTATCAGGCTGACCTTTAATGCCAAACAAGGAACAGATAGATCCAGAAACCTACTGTCTTCAAGAAATGCACCACAATGGCAAAGAATAGAAGTCAAATGATGGAAGTCAATCTATTAAGGAAATAAGCAAACAAAGACAAACTAGCATTATTATGTTGATAGAGTAGATTTCTGACCAAAATCAGTGAAAAGAGATTTTTAAAAAATATCTCTACATAATAAAATAGGGAACTATATTAATAATATATCATTATTTAGTATATACACAGCAAAGTTAGAGCTCTACCTTGTAAATGTTTATGTTTTTTTTCTCTTGTAGTTACTTGAGTAAGAATGGGCTCCTTAGGCTCATACACTTAAATGCTTAGTCACCAGGGAGTAGAACTTCTTGGTGTTATTAGAAGAATTAGGAAGTGTGGCTTCATTGGAGGAAGTGTGTCACTGGGGCATGGGCACTGAGATTTTCAAAAGCTCATGCCAGGCTCAGTATCTCTCTCACTTGGCCTTGGATCATCAGGATGTAGCTCTCAGCTACTGTCTGGTGCCTGCCCACCTGCTGCTATGCTCCCTGCCGTGATAATAACAGAGTAAACCTTAATTACTCTGGTCATGGGTCTCTTCACAGTAGTAGAACAGTGCCTAAGTCACTCCTGTGTAGGTTTTAAAAAATATTTATTTTCTAATTAACTCACAAACAAAAGCATCACTCAGCTATTTGAAGGACTTGTCCCAAACTATAAATCTCAGTGAACTTCTATTTAGTCAGATTGGCCATTCTGAAGCAATGGGTCTTTGTTTAGGGTTTTACACTGTCAGTATCATTTGCATTTTTATTCACCTACCCATTAGAAAAAAGGGAAAAAAACTGATGGGATTGAAACTAGAAAAAACATTAGCTTTATATTCTCTTTCTTTATTCCCCCCCATATTCATGTACTTCTTTATTTTTAATTTTTAAAAAATTTTTATTAGATATTTTCTTAATTTACATTTCAAATGTTATCCTGAAACTTCCCTATACCCTCCTCCTCACCCTGCTCCCCAACCCACCCACTCCCACTTCTGGCCCTGGCATTCCCCTGTAATGGGGCAGATAATCTTCGCAAGACCAAGGGCCTCTCTTCCCATTGATGGCCGACTAGGCCATCCTCTACTACATATTCAACTAGAGACACAAGCTCTGGGGGGGTATTGGTTAGTTCATATTGTTGTTCCTCCAATAGGGTTGCAGACTCCTTTAGCTCCTTGGTTACTTTCTCTAGCTCCTTCATTAGGGGCCCTGTGTTCCATCCAATAGATGACTGTGAGCATCCACTTCTGTGTTTGCCAGGCACTGGCATAGCCTCACAAGAGATAGCTATATCAGGGTCCTGTAAGCAAAATCTTGATGGCATATGCAACAATGTCTGGGTTTGGTGGTTGTATATGGGATGGATCCCTGGGTGGGGCAATCTCTGGATGGTCCTTCCTTCCATCTCAGCTCCAAACTTTGTCTCTGTAACACCTTCCATGGGTATTTTGTTCCCCATTCTAAGAAGGAAAGGATCTTTATCAATCCTAAATTGATAGGGGACTAATATTCAATATTTACACGGAACTCAAGAAGCTGGACTCCAGAAAATCAAGTAATCCTATTAAAAAATGGGGTACAGAGCTAAATAAATAATTCTCAACTGAAGAATACTGAATGACTGAGAAGCACCTGAAAAAATGTTCAATATCCTTAATCATCAGGGAAATGCAAATCAAAACAGCCCTGAGATTCCACCTCACACCAGTCAGAATGGCTAAGATTAAAAATTCAGATGACAGCAGATGCTGGTGCACATGTAGAGAAAGGGGAACACTCCTCCATTGTTGGTGAGATTGCAAGCTTGTGCAACCACTCTGGAAATCAGTCTGGCAGTTCCTCAGAAAATTGGACATAGTACTACCGGCAGATCCAGAAATACCTCTCCTGGGCATATACCCAGAAGATGTTCCAACTGGTAATAAGGACACAAGTTCCACTATGTTTATAGCAGACTTATTTATAATAGCCAGAATCTGGAAAGAACCCAGATGTCCCTCAACAGAGGAATAGATACAGAAAATGTGGTACATTTACACAATGGAGTATTACTCAGCTATTAAAAACAATGAATTTATGAAATTCTTAGGCAAATGGATGTATCTGGAGGATATCATCCTGAGTGAGGTAACCCAATCATAGAAGAAAACATACGACATGCACTCACTGATAAGCGGATATTAGCCCAGATTCTTAGAATATCCAAGATACAATTTGCAAAACACATGAAATCCAAGAAGAAAGATAAGAGTGTGGGTACTTCGTATATCCTCTTTCAACATAAATGATCAATAGGTTTTAAAAATGCTTCAACATTCATTGTCATCAGAGAATTGCAAATTAAAACTACTTTGAGATAACACCTCACCTCAGAAGGCTGCTATCAAGAAATCTTACAACAAATATTGGAGAGGAAGGTGAGGAAAGAGGAAAACTAATCTACTGCTGGTGGCAGTAGAAATCAATACAAGCATTGTGGGAAACAATTTCAAGGGTCCTTAAAAAAATTGAAAATAGAACTATTATATGATCCAGTTCTTCCATTCCTGAGCATATGCCCAGAGAGATATTTGCACAAGATATCCATCAATAGATTGTACATAATGAAAATTTGGCACATATACAAAATGGAATATTATCTAATTTAAAGAAAAACGAAATAATGAAACATGTAGGAAAATAGGTGGACTAGAATATTAAGCAATGTCACCCAAATGTAGGAGGAAAAAACCCACATATTTTCTGTCATACGCAGATGTAGTATGCGTGTGTGTGTTTGTGTGTACATAAGACATACTGGTATATGTGTGGAGATAATATAAAACTTAGAAAGGATGCCAAGACAGCATTTGGGTGATGAGGAAGGATGCATAAGTCGGTCAAAGGATACATGACTGTATACATTTTAATATTGATTGCTTCTTTGCTTTATAAATCTGACTGTAGCATGTCACATAAAGTCTCTTCTCCAGTCATGTCTAAGTGTTTCCATTGTTTAGGTGTCTAATTTATTCTCTAGATTTGAGAATTTTTCAGTTATAATTTCATTGAATAGGGAAACTCTTTATTCAGAATTCTGGTCTCAGAGAAAAGGCTACATACAATACAGAGAAGGTACTTCAAATTGTCATGTCTATTTTGAAGCAACATTATCTTTCTTTTTTAAATGTTATTTTTAAAATTTATTTATTTTATGTATGTGAGTATACTGTAGTTGTACAGATGGTTGTGAGCCTTCATGCGGTTGTTAGGAATTGAATTTTTAGGACCTCTGCTTGCTCCAATCAACCCCACTCGCTCTGGCCAACTCCTCTCACTCAGTCTCTGCTTGTTCCGGCCCAAAGATTTATTTATTATTATATATAAGTACACTGTAGCTGACTTCAGACACACTAGAAGAGGGTGTCAGATCTCATTAAGGTGGTTGTGAGCCACCATGTGGTTGCTGGGATTTGAACTCAGGCCCTTCAGAAGAGCAGTCAGTGCTCTTACTCACTGAGCCATCTCACTAGCCCCTAGTCTTTCGTTTTACAGGAGATTTCCACTGGTCATTCTGTGGCTAACCCATCACTATCTACAATTACCCTATACTTCATTTTTATCATAACATTCCAGTGCAGTTTTCCTATATAGGATTGACGGTGGAAAACCAGAGGCTACACATATGTTTCCAAGAATAGCTTTGAAGATCCAGAGCAGAACTGGAGAGGTAATAGAAGGGTGCACATCATTGTCGGTCTTTAAGTCCCTGATGTCCACACTGTAGGAGGGAGGGTCAGAATGCACATGTCCAAGTGCTGACAAAGGCGTCCTCCTCAGAGGATGCCTTGCCTGGCATTTTTATACTTGGTTATCTCCTCTGGTTTTGTTTTGCAGTCTTTGTTTTTTTCTTTTTTTTATTAGATATTTTCTTTATTTACATTTCAAATGTTGTCCCCTTTCCTCGTTTCCCCTCTGAAAACCCCCTATCCCTTCCCCCATCCCCCTGTTCACTAACCCACCCACTCCTGCTTCCTGGCCCCAGCAGTCCCCTATACTGGGGCATATAACCTTCATAGGACCAAGGGCCTCTCCTCCCATTGATGAGTTTTGCAGTCTTCTTAGCTGCCCACTGGAGGGTTAGACCCCCAGTACCACTGAAGAGATGAGAAGAGAAGCTGTTGTCACAGCAACCAGGCCATCTTTTGCAGGAGGCGTCTGTAAAAGTGAAGGTGGCTGGAGGTGAGCCTGGCTTGGTTTCGTGTCTTTGCTGTCTTGCCTCTCTTTCTCTGTGCTTCTCAGCTGTCCTGCCATCCCTTCTGTGGATCTCAGAAGGACTACCTCTGATTCTCTTTGCAAGTCATGTCTAGTTGATCTTATCCTCATTAGTCTTTCACTGGGTCACAGAAGCAGGTCTAGGCCACGGTCACCCAGACATCTGCAAAAATCAGATGACAGCTGGACATTCCTATGTGGAGTGGTCATAGATAAAGTCCTTAAAATCTATTATCTCACTACTTTAATTTATATTTTTTTGGTGTTTTTTCTTTTTTCCTTTTGAGATTAAAATACATTACATTATTTCTCCCTTTTCTTTCCTTTCTCCCAATACTTGGATATACTTCTTGCTCCCTTTCAAATTCATGGCTTCCTTTTTACATCAATTGCTGTTACAGTGATGTATACACACACATGCACATACATACTGACATACACACATACTGACATGCATACATACTGACATGTGGGACCATGAAAGGCATCCTGTTTTCTGATTGAGCTAGGTTTAAACCCTGGAGACCCATCAGGAGACCCAGATGCCCCAGCAAGCCTAGGACACTCTTGTCCCGTGAGAACCAATTAGAGCTCTCTTCCAGCCCTGTTCCCTTCAGTATGGACCAGAGTCAGCCCACGGCCCCCTACTCTGTTCCCAGCTCTTCCACAGCATCCAGTGGAGTCTGTGGTATCCAAGAGCCTGAGAACCTGTCATCCTCAGCTTCTTTTCAGGCCTGGGGACCCCAAGTCAGTTCTGGCAGGTCTGTAGGGACAAGAGTGTCCTAGGCTTGCCTGGGTGGGTGACTTGGTTTGGTGGAAGTCATGGCTAGGAATGCAGAGAGGCCTCCTGTGGGAGATTAGAAATGTGACTCTTTAGAGGAAGACCTGCTCCATTGCTCCAGCATGGCAGATCCCAATGAGAAGAGGCAGTCGATGGTTTTAAGGCATTTATTGTCATAGCGGAGAGTTGTGATGAGTGAAACTTTACCCCATTTTCTCAGGGTGGGCCTGAGGTTAGGGAAGGGGAACTAAAAGGATAGTAGAGGCAGAAAGAGGAAGAGAGTAGATAAGTGAAGGCTGACCATGGCCATGTGGAGAGAGGGGAGAAGGGAATTAGGAGGTGGAGCAAGAGGGCGAGAGAGAGGCAAGAGAAAGAGAGTAAGAGAGAGAGGAGGGGACAAGCAGCCCCTTTTATAGTGGGTCAGGCCTACCTGGCTAATGCCAGGTAACTGTGGGGAGGAGCATACAGGACCCATGCCAGGTAACTGTGGGGGTGGAATCCAGACAGAATAGCAAGGGCTTGGGGCGTTGCTACAGAATTATGGAGAGCTGAGGCCTGGTGTCTGGGGGCATGGCAAACACCTTCTGTCCCTTGCAGGAACACTTACTGGGTATAAACCTAGTTCAACCAGAAAACAGGCTGCCTTTCATGGTTCCACAACTCCCCCTTTTACTTTTTTAAAAGAGAGGGGTCACTGGAGTGACTGTGTCATTTGTAGTGAAAACTTTCAAAAGAAAACACTATACAGGCTGGAGGAGTAACACAACTAAGCCAGAGTGGTAAGGAGGGTTAAGGGTAGGGGTTGGGAAGGCAAGGGATTATTGAATCAATTAATTGTTTCATGGGTAGTGCAGTTTGAGGGTATTAACATCAGGTTTAAACAGCATTTGATTAGTCTAGATAGACATCATCCTTTCCTCACTATCATGTAACTTTCCCCAAGTTTGGCAGCCATTTGACTTGGGCAAGAGAGTTCACCTGTAGCTGGAAGGTCCCATGTCTGTCCTCTGTGGGGCTCAGCACAGGTCCCTGGGTCTCAGTGTGTGTCTCAGGAGTCTTCAGTCAGATGAGGTGTCTGGAGGAAGGCAGCTTTGTTGTCTGCAGCCTCAGGAGATGGCTCTGTCTCTGCTGGATCTGTGGCAGCAGGCACTGTCCTTTTCTTTTGTGGGGAGAAACCTGTAGGGTCATTACAACAAAGGAGCAGAACCCCAGCAGGGCATGTCTGCATAGGGTGGATAGTGAATGTTAAACCTGCAATGGTTTGCATGGGAGCACATCATGGCCCATTGGCTGAGGAAGAAAATATGTTAGTTACACATCCAGGATAGGCAGTAACAGTTTGTCTGTAAAAGGAAACCTTGTTAATTAGGGATTGAATAATGGTAATCAGCATAGTTGATTTGACCTGTGGAAGTAGATTAGATGACTTTTTTTTTTTTTTAAAGATTTTTATTTATTTATTATATGTAAGTACACTGTAGCTGTCTTCAGACACTCTAGAAGAGGGCGCCAGATCTTGTTATGGATGGTTATGAGCCACCATGTGGTTGCTGGGATTTGAACTCAGGACCTTCGGAAGAGCAGTCGGGTGCTCTTACCCACTGAGCCATCTCACCAGCCCCAGATTAGATGACTTTTGAACCTTAAAAGAAATCCTAAACAAGTTGAGAACTTTTTGGACTTACATCATGAATGCTAGGAAGAAAAATAAACATTTAAATGATGAAGCAAGAAAAGTTTGGGTTCAGAAGCATGAACATTATTTCAGGTGTTCCTGTGAGGGAGAGTCTGCCACACTGACATACATACATACACACATCATACATACACACATACATACAGATTGACATACATACATACTAACATATAAACATACTGGTGTGTATGCATATTGACATAAATACAAATTCTTAAATATAACCTGCTGAACAATATTTCTCACCCAGCAGGCGTTGAAATTGTGACCCCCCTGAACAGCTTCCCAAATGTATAGATTGTAAGCCAGTGTCACCATATCTTGTTAAAGTCAATCTCACCCGAGTGTCAGAAATCTGAGAATCGCTTAGCTATATTTTTTTGTGTCAACATTTCACATGAAGCTATGGTCAAAATGTCAGTCAGGTGTTCTAAAGACTGGACTGGAAGATCTACTTCCAAGATGTCTCACTCATGCATATTTGCTGGAGGCTTTAGTTTAACTCTACATAAACAAATTCATTGGGTGACTCAAGTTTCTCATGACACAGTGGCTTCCTTATGTGGGAGAAGTGATCTAAGAGAAAATATGGAGCAAGTTATGACTGCTTTTATGACAGCCTTAAAAATTACAGGTTATCATTTCTCTCTATCTTTGATAGAAGTTATTAAGTCCAGCCACACTAAAAGGTGGGAAATTGACTATATTTACAGTAAGGGTTGTAGACAAGATTTGTTGGCATTTTTAAAGATGACACAAGGGGCTGGAGATATGGTTCAGTGGTTAAGAGCATGTACTGTTCTTGCAGGGGACTCAAGTTTGGTTTCCATCACCCACACTGGTCACATCACAACCACCTGTAACTCCAGCTTCAGAGGATCTCACATTCTTTTCTGGACTCCATGGGCACTGGCACTCATGTGCACACACATAGAGATATACATATATACATAGTTAAAGTAAAATAGGCAGCACACATATGACATTGAAGAGATGGCTTAGCAGTCAAAAGCACCTGCTACTATCAGAGAGTACATGAACTTGGTTCCAAGCACCTGTGTTAGTTGGGTCACAACTGCCTGTTGTAAAATGGTCTGACATCCTTTTTCTGACCTCCATGTGTGCCTATACTCATAGGCAGATACACACAGATGCATACATACACATAGTTAAGAATAAAAATAAGCCACACAAATGTTTTCCTATTGATTAATCCACTTTAGGATTGTGACTAGAACTGTAGTGAGTTCATAGACTACTATGCAGGAAGCCGACAGCCTTATAAAATTTAGACTTGTTATCCATAAATGCAGTGCAACTCTAATAATTTGTTATAAAATTGTATTAATTTTCATAAAAGTACCATATACATGTTTTATAAAATCTATTAGTAACTATTATTTTTGTTTGTATCTTTTGATAAGAGGTATCCGTGTGTAGCCTTAGCTGGCCTGGAAGTCTACGCAGACAAAGCTGGCAGAGATCAGCCTACCTCTTCTTCCTGAGTCGTGGGATTAAAAGTGTGTGCTCCCACACCAGCCCTCTAAATATTCTTAAAATTTACAATTTCAACCATTTTTGCTATCAAACATGTAATTGATTCTTAAAGTTACTTATTTATTTTGTGTGCTTGTGTATGTTCATGTTTGTGCTACAGTTAGCACGTGGTAGTCAGAGGACAGCTCTCAGCTTGGTTCTCTCTTGCCAGCTGTGGAATCTGGCAATTGATCTCAGGTTGTCAGGTCTGTGCACAAGAATCTCTACTTGCTGAGCCATCTTGCTGGCCCAGTAAATCTTACTGTAATTTTTTTTTCATTCTTGATAATTGAGGGATTGAACTTGTGGTCCAACATGTGATTAGCAGTTAATAGGCTTTAAAGGTATGTTTTTATCTTATTAAATCTTCTATTTCCTATGTTGTAAATTAGATTATATATCAATAATTCACAGTTTATTTCACTCTTCATAATTCTGGTGTCCTTTTCAATTGTCTTTCTCTGTTGGCAGATACAGCAGATATTTTTTTTTTTGGTTTTCATTTTTTTATTATTATTTTCTTTATTTACATTTCAAATGCTATACCGAAAGTTCCCTATACCCCCCACCCCTGCTCCCCTAACCACCCACTCCCACTACTTGGCCCAGGTGTTCCCTTGTGCTGGGTCATATAAAGTTTGCAAGACCAAGGGGCCTCTATTCCCAGTGATGGCCGACTAGGCCATCTTCTGCTACATATGCAGCTAGAGACACAAGGGGGTACTGGTTAGTTCATATTGTTGTTCCACCTACAGGGTAGCAGCCCCCTTCAGGTCATTGGGTACTTTCTCTAGCTCCTCCATTGGGGGCCCGGTACTCCATCCAACAGCTGGCTGTGAGCATCCACTTCAGTGTTTGCCAGGCACTGGCATAGCCTCACAAGAGGCCACTATATCAGGGTCCCTTCAGCAGAATCTTGCTGGC
>NC_034611.1:1094040-1102442 GCF_900095145.1 Mus pahari | reverse complement strand
CCACCAGCAATGGAGGAGTGTTCCTATTTCTCCACAACCTTGCCAGCATCTGCTGTCACCTGAATTTTTAATCTTAGCCATTCTGACCTGCTTGAGTTCTGACTTCCTTGGTGATGAACAGCAGTATGGAAATGTAAGCCAAATAAACCCTTTCCTCTCCAACTTGCTTCTTGGTCATGATGTTTGTGCAGGAATAGTAACCCTGACTAAGATAGATGGCAATAATGAATGCTCTTCATGTTCAGAGAAGATTTTCTCAAATATTTACTAGTGAGAAAAATTTGCAATTATGCATTAAGAGCATAATTTGTTTAGTGAATTTTGTAGTATCCTTTGCTTGCAGCCAAGAGAAAAGTGAATATAAAACTAGTGCAAAAAAAAAAAAAATCCAGGATAAGAAACGAAAACAATGACCACTAATAAAGTATGTTCTTTTGGTGCTTTCTGTCCCTTTTGTCTCCTCAACTCCTGCTGTTTCTTCTCAATAGGTTCCCTGAGCTCTGAAAGTAGGTATTTATTTTATGGAGACATCTCAGTCTCTGCTTGGGAGTTCTGTATTTGTTCCCATCTGCTGCAGGAGGACACCTCTCTGATATGACTGAATAAGGTATCGCTCTATGAGTATAACAGACTATCATTAGGACTCATTTTATTGTTACTTCTCTTTTTAAGGCCAGCAGTACTTGGCTTTGCCCTAGTTCTCTGGGATATCTAGACTCTAGTTCTTGGTCATCCAAGCAGCTTCAGGTATGGGCTCCATCTCATGGAATGGGCCTAAAGACAAATCAGATGTTTGAGGTTTCTCCCACAGGTTTGTATCACTGTTGCTCCAGCATATTTTTGCAGACAGGACAGAGTGTAGATCAACAGTTTTGTGGTTGGGTTGGTGTTTACTTTCATTTCTTGGAAGCCCATAGAGAACCTTTGCATGTCATAGACACTGCCACATACAACTGAACGCTCTATGCAGGCACTGGCTTGACCTCTCCATGTTCAATGAGGTGTGCCGTGTTCAGCAATGAGGCCCTGCTGAGCATTCTATTTTCTTGGCAACAGCCTGGGTTTGGGGATTTCCATGGAACTCTTTCAGCCAACAACTCAACTGGATGAACCCCAGTCCCAGCACTGGAAGCTTCTTTTGGCAAAAAGAGATGGCTAGTAGGTGTTCCATCTCCCACATTATTTGGATACTTCATTAGGATTGACTTCATATATTATAGAAAGTTATCACTGTGCTAGATTTCCATACCACCCCTCAATTGCCCTTTAATTCTAGCTATCTCATTCTCCCTTGATCCCATCTACCCTGCCCTTTCCTACCCGATTCTGCCCTTTCCTTCTCTATCCTGTTCTCACCCCTCTCTCCTCCTGGCTCCAGTCAAAAATATTTATTTTATTTCCCCACTTCCAAGGAGATCCATGTATCCATGCCCACCCAACCCACCCAGTTCTTTTCTCTATGCCTAACCTCTCTAGGTCTACAAATTACAGTTTATCATTTATTTTATGGCTACTATTCAGATATAAATGAATATACACTCTATCTTTCTGTGTATGAGTTACCTCATTCAAGATGATTTTTTCCTAGTTCCATTCATTGCCTGCAAATTTCATGATATAATTTTTAAAAAGAGCTTAGTAATATTGCATTATGTAAATGTGCCATTTTATTTATTCATTTTTCTACTGAGGGACATCTAGGTTGTTTCTAATTTCTGGCTATTGTGAATAGAACAGCAATAAACATGGTTGAACAAGTATCCTGTGGTAGGATGAGTATATGACCAAAAGTGGTATAGCAGGATTTTGAGGTAGATCAATTATCATCTTTATGAGGAACCAACATACTGATTTCCATAGTCTCTCTAGGACTTTTATTATGGAAAAGTGTTGTATTTTTGTTAAGATATTTCTTTTTGAATCTAATGATATGATCATGTGTTTTTTGTCTTTCTGTTT
Source organism: Mus pahari (assembly GCF_900095145.1). Lineage (NCBI taxonomy): Eukaryota > Metazoa > Chordata > Mammalia > Rodentia > Muridae > Mus > Mus pahari. The sequence goes on along the minus strand of NC_034611.1, from coordinate 1,100,483 downwards.
GTTTATATGATAGACTGCATGTATCAATTTATGTATGTTGAGCCATCCCTGCATCTCTGGGATGATGTCCTACTTGATCTTGGATAATCTTATTGATGTGTTCTTGGAATCCTTTTACAAGTATTTTATTGAGAAATTTTGCATCTATGTTCATACGGGAGATTGCTCTGTAATTCTCTTCCTTTGTGGGTCTCCATGTTGTTTGGGAATAGGGGTAATTGTGGCCTTGCAAAAACAATTGGTTAATTTTCTTCTGTTTCTATTTTGTGGAATAATTAGGTAAATTTGACATCAACTCTTCTTTAATAGACTGGTAGAAGTTTCAGAATGAATTTTTATATATACAAAAGGATTTTAATAGACTGTTTTACAGGCTGTGGTCCAGTCAATCCAACAACGGCTACCTAAAAAATGGAAAGTCCAGGGATTGAGTAGTTGTTGACTCCACAAGGCTGGATATCTCAGCTGGTCTTTATTATACACTGGAATCCTGAAGAACTAGGCTGTAATGACAGTGAAGGAATAGAATTGATATTCAATGGAGAACAAGAACAAGCAGGTAAAGCGAAACCCAGCTTCCCTTTCCCATGTCTTTCATATAGGCTGCCAGCAGAAGGGGTGGTCTACATAAAGGTGGATCTTCTCACTCAAAGGATCTGGATTAAAGGTTTATCTTCCCACATCTAAGATCCAGATTAGAAGTCGATCTTTTTACTTTAAGTGATTTAATTATGAAAAAAAATCTCTTTAGGTAGCCCAGTCATTTGGGTTTTAGTTAATTGTAGATTAACTAAAGTTAAGTTGTCAAGGAAAAATAGCTATCACATTGAGAAATATTGATGAACAATGTTTGTTGATTCCTGTTATGTTGTTGTTGTTGTTGTTGTTGTTGGTGGTGGTGGTGTGTGTGTGTGTGTGTGTGTACTTCCCTCTTGATTTCCTGGGCTGGGATTATTTATTTACATTATTTTATTGGGTGTACTTAACCCCTTTCAGTTGGAGTCTTCTTCCTAGTCCCTTCTACAGAGCTGGATTGATTTGCAGATGGATATTGGTTAAATTTGGTTTTATCATGGAATGTCTTAATTTCTCCTTCTATTCTGATTGAAATCTTTGCTGGTTATAGCAGTCTGGGTTGACGTCTGTTGTCTTGTGGGCTGCAGCAGATCTACCCAGGGCCTTCTGGATTTTAGCGTCTTCATTGAGAAGTCAGATGTTGCTGTCATAGTCACTTTTATGTTACTTGGTCTTTTTTCCTTGAAGCTTTTAATATTTTTCTTTGTTCTATACATTTAGTGTTTTGATGATTATGTGCCAAGGAGACTATTTTTTGGTCCTATTTGTTGTTCTGTATATATCATGTACCTTGATAGGCACCTCCTTTAGGTTTGGGAAAAATTCTTCTATGATTTTACTGAAAAACTTCTTGAAGATATTTTCTGTGCCTTTACCTGGGGTTCTCCTCCTTCTTTTACTCCTATTACTATTAGATTTATCTTTTTATGATGTCCCAACTTTCCTGAATGCTTTACTCCAGGAACTTTTTAGATTTAGCATTTTCTTTGACCAAGGTATACATTTTTCCCATCATGTCTTCAATGCCTAAGATTCCTTTTTTTTTTTTTTTTTTTTAATTTTTTTGGTGAGGTCTGCCCTTGTAACTCCTATTTGAGTTTGTAAAATTTCATTTCTGGATTACTCTCAATTTTGCACTTCATTGATTATATTTCCACCTTAAGGTCATGAACTGTTTTATTCATTTCCTTCCACTGTTTGTGGTTTTGTAGATTTCTTTCTTTCTTTCTTTCTTTCTTTCTTTCTTTCTTTCTTTCTTTCTTTCTTTCTTTCTTTCTTTCCCTCTTATCATCCAGTTAGTAGGTCTTTATTTTATTAGAGGCTTTTAATGTTTAAAAAGGGACTTACATATTGTTCTATAAAGTGTTATAAGAAGATGAATAATTATAATCTTATTTATTTAGATGTTTTTAGTTTTTTATTAAAATTTATTAATTATTTTATTTATTTACATTTCAAATGTTATTCCCCTTCCTGGTTTCCCCTCCACAAGCCCCCTCCACCTCCCCCTTGCCTCAAAGAAGATGCTTTCCCACCTACCCACCCACTTGGACCTTACCCTGTTGTAACCCCTGGATTACTGGTGCTAACTCTCTGCGGATAATTGTACCGTTTCTTAAAAGTCTCACCAGAGAGCCTTCAGTGTTGTGTACAGACAGTTTGCCTCTGCGTTTTCCCCCACAGAAGCTTCCATAGTCCCTCCAACCCGCGGCAAGCACAGCTAGTTTCTGTGCTGTGTCCTCCTGCAGCAAGCCCTGGGCTCCCTCCTCCTTCCTGGCTGCTCCAAGGGAACCCAGCCTAGCGTTAGAATGGCACTACCCATAAAACTCTCCCTTAATGGAGACATCCTGAACATCAAAACCAGAGCCTACATACAAGTGTTCTGCCACAGAGCTATATATCTAGCCCTTAAACTACTCTTCTTGATTCAATATTAGTAGATCAAGAGATTATATATTATAATTTAAATGTAACAGTTTTTAAAAAGAAGAATCTAGACTTTATTGTGCCTTATTTTTGTGACTGTAATGTGGGTGAGTGGGCTGGGAAAAGGCCCAGAGTGCTGGGCCTGGAGGCTTAAGACTCCTTGTAGGTTATTTAAGTAGCACCAATTTCTTGATCTCCCCTGGCATTCACGTGGGATGGGCTTGCTTAATATTGCTCTATTTGTCACCTGTAGCCCAGCTGGGGAAGGTTTTCCAGTCTTCTTCTTATTATTATTGTTGCCCTCCCTGTCCCTACTTTTCTCTCACATCTTGTCAACCACAGTTTGTTCAACAAATAAAAAGTATAAAAGGAATAGAAGAGGCTGGGGATGATGTAGCTCAGGGATAAGTATTAACATGAAAGAGGCCTCCTCTTTAGCAAGAAATGTGGGGAATTGCAGGTACAGAATTACAGTTGCGATGCAAGATGTTCAACATCTGTTGGAAAGTACTGGAAACAGTCTGGGAAGTCTCTATGATATGCAGACTCAGCAAAGTCTTGGAGAACCCTGATGGGTCCTTCAAAGTATATTGTACATTATTTTATTTGAATTTTCCGTGTCTGTGTGTCAGTGCATGGGTATGTAGACACGAATGTAGGTGCCTGTGGAGGCCAGAAGAGGGTTTCTGATCATGCGAAGCTGGAGTTACCTACAGTTGTGAGCTGCTTGACTTGGGAGCTCCTCGAATCACAAGGGTTTTTAATAATACTTCCCTGACATTGTAAGTTTATTTATTTATTTATTTATTTATTTATTTATGGTTTCAAAATGTCATTCCCATGCAAGAATGTAATAGATTTTAAACATATCTCCCCATTAATTTCTGCACTCCATTTTCAGTTCCTTTATTAGTGTCAACTCAGTGTGAATGAAAGAGACATGTTATGAATAACAAAAGATAGTTTGATCACTCAGGGTAGTCTGTGCCTTTAGAATTTTTGTGTCAGTAATCAGGGACAATGATCAAATGAATTTTTAACTAAACCTCAGGTGTCATAATGGTACTAATGCTTGTGTTTTAAAAAATTGCTTAGTTATGAATGCTGTGCTCTGACATATATGGTAGCAAATAGGTGCCAGGATATGCACTAGTCAAACAATAGCAGCCACTGGACTAGAAGAGGACAGTTGAAACAAGAATGCTAGTGTTGATAATTCTTAAAACTAGAGATACACTTACACAGGTTTTCTTTAATATTCTATTTATGTGTGAATTTGAAAATTAAGAATTTAACATGTAAATTACATGAATAAATAAGTGAAATAGTATGTAACATACATATAATATGCAAATATAAAATACAAAAAATAAAAAAATTCAAGGCTATACAAGAATAAGTACTTAGTATTTGATCAAGGATTATAACAAATAAAGTAGGAATATATTATGGTCTTCCTTAAAAAATTTTTTAAAAAGATTTATTTATTTATTTTATGTATGTGAGTACACTGTAATTGTGTAGATGGTTGTGAGCCTTCATGTGGTTGTTGGGAATTGAAATTTTAAGACCTTTGCTCGCTCTGGTCGACCCCACTTGCTCAGGCACAAAGATTTATTATTTTACATAAGTACACTGTAGTTGACTTCAGGCACACCAGAAGACGGTTAGATCTTATTACTATGGGTGGTTGTGAGCCACCATGTGGTTTCTGGGATTTGAACTCAGGATCTTCGGAAGAGCAGTCAGTGCTCTTACCCGCTGAACCATTTCACTTATTTTGTGTTTGTATGTGAGCACATGCCACAGTGTGTATGATTCATCTTGATGGCCCTAATTGGGTGTCTTTCACATGCTAGAGATAGAAAGCAAATTCAGTTTTGAATATCATGCTCATCTTCCTTGCTTAGGAGATAGCAGTATTAGCCCATAGTGTAACTGTCCTGGCAGGAATGAAGATTCAAAAAAACCACTTGTGCCCCTCAGCTTGGCTATCAATCTGTCAAGCCAATGGACCCCGAGGGATTGGAATTCCTCAGAAGTTTCATGCTAGGGAGTGGAAAAGGCTGGGGCTCTGATTTGAGACAGCTTGTGTACTGGAAAGAGATTTCACAGTTCTGACAACTAATGAAACCCCTTGCAAGAGACAATGGGTCAGTGCCTGGCAGGCCTACAAAGTGACCAGGTTTGATTAGTTATCCAGTACTGCTTGATCTCTGTTTAACCCTGTGTGTAGGAAGTACAACTTTAAAATTATGAAGTTAAAGATATTTCTGGGGCTGGTGAGATGGCTCAGTGGGTAAGAGCACCTGACTGCTCTTCCGAAGGTCCGGAGTTCAAATCCCAGCAACCACATGGTGGCTCACGACCATCTGTAACGAGATCTATCTCCCTCTTCTGGAATGTCTGAAGACAGCTACAGTGTACTTACATATAAATACTTACAAATGAATAAATAAATATTAAAAAAAAGAAAGTGACACATCAGGATTTAAAAAAAAAAGATATTTCTAATTTTATTTTCAACCATTGTTTTTATTGTATTTAAAATATTTTATTTTATTATTTTGACAGTTCTTGCAAGAGAGGTGTAATGGCTATTCCTGATTGTCAATTTGACTATATCTGGAATGAGCTACAGTTCAGAATTGGAGGGCTCACCTGTGATCCAGATCTTGCGGCTGGAAGACATGTTTCTGACCTGTATCTTGGTGTGGAGATCTTGAGGCATAGTGGCTATGAAAAACTTAGGCCCAGGCAAGGTAGTACACACCTTTAATCCTAGAAGACTAAGGCAAGGAGATGTCTGAGTTCAAGGTCAGCCTGGGACAAAACAAGTCCCAGATCCAGGCGTGGTGGCCACACCTTTAATCTGGGCCACACCTCCTGCTGGAGACCTACATAAGGACGCTGGAAGGAGGAAGAGTGACGTGAGCTGCTTCAACTGCTTGCATTCACTTGCCAGCACATCTGTTGGAATCTGCTTCTACAGAAGACCAGCTGAAACAATTGGCCTTTGGGACTGAGCAACTGTTAGATTCATGGACTTCCAATTCACAGCTGACCATTGTTGGGGAGTTGGACTACAGACTGTAAGCCATCACAATAAATGCCCTCAATACAGAGAGACCTTCCATGCAGTCAGCGACTCCAGAGAACCCTGACTAATACAGAAGCGGAGATTCTTTTTCTGACTTACCTGAACTGGATTTATAACCAAATCCCCTATAACAGAAGAAAGGTTTACAAGAGAAGAGCATGAAAATTTATTTAATAGAACCCCCCTTTTTATGTGGGTTATGTGTGGCACAGAGGATCAAACCTCAGGACTTGTGCTTGCTAATGTATGAATTTCCCACTGAGCTACATTTCTATACCGACCTAATATGCTGTATGTCACTTTGGAGCTTTTATAATAAAAAATAGATCCAACGATCACTTCTTTGTGGTTATGTTTGTGTCTTTATGTTTAACGAGTGGTAGATACTTCTGGAGACACATAATTGGAAAAAGGGTAATGTTAACAAGCTGGAGGAAATGTAGCAGGAACTGTGATTTAGATTTCTCTCTGTGACCATGTGTCTTCAGAGGTAAGACTCCTTCCTTATGGACTACAGAGATGGCTCTGTGGTTAAGAGTACTGGCTGCTCTTGTGCAGGATCTGGGTGATTCCCAGCACCTATGTGGCAGCTCACAAATATCTGCACCTGGTCCCAGGAGATCTGATGTCCTCTTCTAACTTTCATGTGCACTAGGCACTCACATGATACATATACGTACAAAAAGGCAAAACACACATAGATGTGAAATAGAAAGAAAGAAAAATGGATTGGCAGGACTAACATAGTCAAAATGGCCATCCTGCCAAAAGCAATCTACAGATTCAATGCAATCCCCATCAAAATTCCAACCCAATTCTTCACAGAGTTAGAAAGGGCGAT
>NC_034611.1:1079160-1091895 GCF_900095145.1 Mus pahari | reverse complement strand
GTGGGTAGGGGAACAGAGGTGGGGGGAGGGGTATGGGAAACTTTCGGGATAGCATTTGAAATGTAAATAAAGAAAATAATAATAATAATAATAATAAAAAAGAAACAATGGCAGTTTATCAGTGGCTGTACCAGTGATGACAATGTCCCCCTCCCCCCAGTGAGTATTAAATTTCTATAGATGTTTAGGGAAAAGAATCAGATCCTTATGAGCAAGTTCCATTCCATGATGGAACATAGTTGAAGCAAATCTTGTGTAAGGTAGTCTTAGCTACATAGAGTTTAGACTTGCAAACTATGTCATGCCTGAAAGACAGGGTCCCTCAGCATCCTACACTTTCTTCTTCTTCAATTCTTTCTACTTCCATAATGTAGTCTGAGTCCTAGAGGAAGTGCTATTGACATCCCTTTGGGACTGAGCATTTAATTGTCACTTATTCGCAGCATTTTAACCATTTACTTGTCTCTGCATCCACTGTAAAGACAATCTTCTCTGACCAGAAGTGCTGACCTATGAACATAAACATAAAGGTTCAGAAGGTCATTTGACAGTTATATCATGCTCATTCATCAAGTAACACTAGCCGCTTCTCCACCAGGGCCCATAACCTCACCAGCCTCATGATTTTGATAAAATTTATAGTATTAGGCATGAATCCCTTCTTGTAGAATGAGCCTGAGATCCACTATAAGTGGTGTGTTACCTCCCTAAGAGTCATACTGCTCCTGCACCCAGTGTCCATCTTACTGGGAAGATTAGTAGTACAGCAATGCACGGATCACAGCTGAATACGACCCAAGTGGAAAATTCTGGTTTCTTTGGAAAGTCAGTTATGTTAAAGAATATTTTGCTGAAGCGGACATAGGTAAAAGGATGTTTTGCTCAAGCAGACATGTGGAAGGACATGCAATGATGGATTCTTTGCTAACAACACACATGTATTGGTTCACCTTGCATAGCCTAGCTGAGCTCTGTTTGTCATAACTCCATAGAGGGAAACACCAAAAAATTTCTGTTGGTGTTCTGGTGGCTTTGTGCCAGTTTCCTAGAGTTGGGCCAATTGGGAGACTGATGTCAACTGATACAGACTCACATGGAGTTTTGCTAAGACAGAGGGAGTACAAAAAGGACTCAATGGACAGTGTTGTCAAGAGGCTTGCATAGTTAGCTTTGTGGTTTTTCACTGGTCTTGCATCTTCACTGAAAGAGTGACAGCCAAGAACTTTTCCTGACATCTCTGGTGGTCCTGGTCACTTCTGCTGACTCATGCTGATTCGGTGGAGGACTGGCTGTGTCTGCTAGGTTGTGTCACCACTACAGATTCATGTTTGCTATCCTGACACTACTGCACTGGACTACTGGTATATTCATGAAGTGTTTGCGTGCGGATCAAGCTGCCACTGCTGATTTCTGTGAACGGAACTTCTGGTTTCCTGACAACACAGACTGGAGTTGCTCCAAAGAACAATTTCTAAACAGGCCCACTTCCCCCAAATCCTAGTAACTTTTGTTTTCCACTACTTTTAGTGGGTGATGGGCTAGAATGGAGTTAAAGTATTTAAGAACTGTTATTAAAAGTAGGGCTTGGAAAAATTAAAGCCTACCTAAGATTTTAATGACAATTCTTCAGCAACCTTAATAGCACCTTCTGTCAGAATGAAAGCTAGCTGGCAATAAGAAGCTTACAGCTCAGTTTCAGCTTGATTTGTTTATGTCCTACAATAAGCATATGGTGGCTTCAGCAATAACTCACCATTTATTTCTGGTGAATAAGCAATGGTAGTGAATCGGGATCTTTGATAGGACCCTATGTTGCTATTTTATGAGTTACCTCCTTAAAACTTAATCCACAGGCTTTCTCCAATTCTTTTAATTTTGTTCTGGTACTTGTATGAGTCAGAGTTCCCTACAGGAACAGAACTGATTAAATAACAGAGTGGTGTATAGGTGTGTAGTCCAATAGAGGCTGCTTACCAATGGAAAGGCCAAGAATCCAGCAGTTCTTTAGTCCATTAGGCTGGATGTCTTAGCGGATCTTTAATATCTCTCAGAATCCTGAAGAAGTAGTCTCTAATACCAGTGAAGGAACAAGCTTGCCAGGAATAGTGAGGGCTGAGAGGGTAGAGTTAGCCAGAGCCAGGCTAACTCCATGACAGGCCGCAAACTGGCGGCTTTGAAGACTAGGCTTAAATTTCTGTTTCCCAGAACTGGAAAAGTCCAAATCAAGTAAATTCCAGGAAAAAAAACCCACCCCTCACAGGCAGCCAATCAGGAAGCTGCCCCACCACCTAGCCTGAACCAAATCAGCAAAAGTCTCCCAAATCCCCAGACCCTTAACCAATCATGAAGGGACCCACATGCCTAACTAACAGGCTTTGAATTGGCCTTGCAGAGTCCACAGCTGTTTTCCATCCCGCAGTCGGGTGGACCCCTGCATGCAGGTTCTCTGCAGGATGCTCTTTGCTGTTGCATATTATTTGAGTGGTGATGGGTACTTTTCCAGCCCCTTCCTCCCTTCCTTTCCTTATATGGTTTCACCCTAAGGCCTACAATCCTGCTCCTCATTCATCTCAAGCCCCTCTCTGTTTCAGGAATTTGTAATTACTCTTCTTGTAATGTGAAAAATGAAATCACAACGGTTTTGCTCAAGGAGTTTTCATTTCCTTTTTGACCCATTCTTCTCTGATTTTTGAGGCTGTGAAGTCTTGGGTGATACGATATTCATGATATAGCCCAGGCTGTCTTTTCCCTGATAGCAATCTTCCTCCTGCCTGCCCTTCTTGAATACCAGAATTACAGGGCTTCACCACCATACCAGACTAGCCTGTACCTCATAGAGATCTACCTGCTTCTGCCTTCTGAGTGCTGGGATTAAAGGTGTGGTCACCACACTCTGCTATTTATTTATATTTCTGTGTCACTGAGACTAAACCCAAGACCTTGCTCATATTCTACAACTGAGCCATTCCCCACCCCAGACATGGCTCACCTTTGGATTGTAGAATCAGGAATCATTCCATGCTGTAACACTGAGTCAGTGTTCTCAGCAAGAGAGACCAGTTTTAAACACAGATGGGCTAAAATATACAAGAACAAAAAGAGCAGAAACACCTTTATTTCAAAGTTATTTCCTTGTAAGTGAGGGACAGAGAGAATAACAATGAGGAGATGACTGATGAAGGTTGGGCTGTTCTGGGTGGGAAATGTGGCTGTTATCTTTCTAATCTTGATTTCTGTGAAGGCCAGATGAGTAGCTGGATTAGCTTGTTGTTAGGAACCTTTGCAGGGAGTGACTCCATTTCGATTACTAATTACTGCTGTTGTTATCATTGTTATTTGTGGTGTTGCGGATTTATCCTAGGGCCTCTCCAATGCTAGCCAACCTCTCTATTACTGAGCTACATCTACTGTTCTCTTTTTATTTATATATTTTTAAAGATAGACTCTCACTATGTTGCCTGGGCTGGCCTTGAACTCATGTTGTAGCTCAGCCAGGCCTTAGATTTGTGGTCAACTTGCCTCAATTTCCCAAGAAGCTGGAATAGCAGACCTGTGTTACTAGTACATGTGTGTGTGTGTATATATATATATATATATATATATATATATATATATATTACATATATAGTACATATATATTTATATATACATGTATACATACATATATTTGTGGTAAAACTTATGGTAGATAAAAAATATTTTTAGTTATATTCATGTGTGTGTATCTCTGTGTGTGTAACTGTACTTTTGGCTACTTTATTAGGTTCTTCTCCCTACTGTTCTTGTCTACGCTTATCCCTTCCAAGAGATGGTTTCACATCCAATACTAGGTAGGAGAGAAAAAAGGTTAGAGGGGAAAGGGGGTGTGATATCATTAGACTACTTCCTGCTGATTAGAAGTGTCATGTTCCTTGGGGTAAGTCTAATCTTTGTCGTCAGGATATTTCCAACTAGCAACCAGCAACAGAAGTGAGAACAGTAGCAGGAAGGAAGAGCAGCCAACTCTCTCGGGGCGCTGGCATTTTATACTCAGAAGAGTCCCAGGAATTCCAAAAGAAAACTACGTTCAGCTGGCAAAATCACTCCCCTGCCAGAGCATGAGACAAATCATAGTTAGCTGCTGTGGACAACCTGACCCAGCCCCACACCTGAGGTTGAAACAAAAATATATTCACTTAACATTACTGGCTTTTAAAGAAACAAAAATTCCAGTACCTATAAGCATTTGAACATTTAGCCATTGAGGACAGAAGCAGGCATCAAGTCTCCTGGAGTTGGAATTACAGATGGTTGTAAACCTGATATGAATGCTGAGAGCCAAATCCTAGTCCTCTAAAAGTACTCTTAACTGCTGAGCCATAGCTAAACCCCAGATTTATGGTACATTTAGCATCAGCCAGCCAGACCCAGTTTAGATTTTCCTCATTTTGTTGACAACATCCAAAGCATCATCATCAGGAGCAGATGGACCACACATCTTCTCTCCCTTTGCCTGAACAGGGCATTGGCCTAGGCTGCATCAGGCCTCAGCTGGTTTGAGTCAGTGGTGACTTGACATTCACAGGGATCACAGATATGCTGTCCTATATATTTGGAGTGACAGTGGTTGGAGGAGCTTGATGGTGGTATAGTGGCTAAGGTGTTTTTTCTGCAGTTGCTTATATGAAAATTGCAACCTTTTGCTTGGGCTGCAGTGTTGTGGACCACCAGAAGAAGGGAGACATGTTAGTATTTCTCAGAATTCTAGGCAAAAGGCCTGACTCCAGGGGGCTCTCTCAACACATCAGGTATGACTGTTTACCACAGAAATTAAGTGGAAGGGTGGAGGTATCGCAGGAATTTAATACACCAGGAGGGTTGCATGGCTCAGGTTTGTCTTCAGGCCTGTGACATAAACTCTAGATTAATTAATTAATTAATTTAACAATATTCATTAAGAATGGGCATGGTAGTGCATTGCTGTAAGCCTAGAAACTTGGAGGGTTAAATAGGGTGTTGCCTGGGGATTCAGAGCAGCTATCGTGTGTGGTTGTGGTCCTTGTGCAATTAAAAAAGTAATTCCAATATTTCATTTTATTTTATTTATTTATTTGTGTATTACCTGCTTGTCTTAGACCTACTAGCCACCCAAGTAATGACATAGAGACCTATTAATTTTGAATGCTTGGCTGTAGCTTAGGCTTTTTCTCAATTGACTCTTCTACTTAAAATTTTACCATTTATACTAATCTGCATTCTGCATTCTTATTACCTCCTGAGTATGGGCAACTGCTTCTTCCTTCATGTCTGGTGGCAAATCACATGCCTCTGACTCTTTCCCAGAGTTCCTAACTCTGCATGGAAGTCTCACTTATCCTTTCCTTCTTTGTTATAGGCTGTTTAGTTCTTTATTGACCAATAAAATGGTGATGGAGAAGATGGTTACAGAACACTGAGACAAGTGATGCTTCATAAAAATAACAATACCAAAGTTAGGTAGGTAGGTAGATCTCTGTCAGTACAGAAATCAGTATTTGAATAATACAGTCTTTACATAGTGCACAAAAAAAATCACCCTGACATTTGTGCGTGTGTTTGTGTGTGGCACATATGTGTAGATGCATGTAGAGATCAGAAAAAAAATGTCAGTTCCCCTGGAGCTGAAAGTTTCAGGCAGTTGAGAGCTGCACAATGTGGGTGCTGGGAACCACATTCAGGTCATTTAGAAGAGTAGCAAGCATTCTTTTTTTTTTTTTTTTTTTTTTGGTTTTATGAGACAGGGCTTCTCTGTAAAGCCCTGGAACTCACTTTGTAGACTAGGCTGGCCTCGAAGTCAGAAATCGGCCTGCCTCTGCCTCTTGAGTGCTGGTATTAAAGGCGTATGCCACCACACCTGGCACAGTAGCAAGCATTCCTAACCCATGGATCATCTCTCCAGTACTGAACTCTAGCCTTTATAGGGAAGGGACAAGAAGTACAGTCAAGGAGTCTTGGTCAAACAGTGGTCTGGTTGATCGCGACTTCAATTCTGGTCACATGGTTTATCAGTGCCATCTTCTGATACCAGGGATCTGCCCACAGTTAAGGGCCACAATCACTTAACAGGGTATTACCTACTGTCTCATGATCTATCAGATGGTTGCTCCTGATTGGGAGAGCAGTATCATTTTGGAGAGACCTGTTTAGAAGACTGGTCAGCTCCTGGAAGAGTTAGAGTAATGACAGTGGACTTCTCGGTGCCACCTGTAGGAGTGTGGAACAGGATGTAAAAGCTGGTAGTTGATAACAACTTAGTTACTCTAATCTTGGTGTCTTCAACCATGAAGGTAGGTAGTGTATTGGCAGCTTCAGATGACCCTTCTTTAGAGGTTGGCAATAGGATGTGGGTCTATCCTTGGGCTTTGAGAGCGAGGCAGGAATCTCATGTAAATTTGTAAGGCTATACATACAAGCAGATGAATACAGAATGAAGGTAGAATGTCAAGCTTACTCCTCATTTTAGTGACCAAGAAGGCATCTGTAGGCCCAAATGAAGAGTTAGTGCTTTTAGCAGGATTTTTAGCAGATATAGCCTTTAAGTCTCTTTTGTAGACTGTGTGTGTGTGTGTTTGTACACATGTTGGGTGTCTTCTGTGGTTGCTCTCTGTCTCAGTCAGTGTTCGATTTCTGTAAGGAGACACAATAACTGTTAAATCTGCAAGTGCTGCACAGATACCACCACTCACATATGCAATTGGCAAGAGTGTTTTGTGGAAGCAAGAAGCCTGCAGGCAGGGGTTAGCCACTTACAAAAGTGGTGAAGACAAAAGCATGCAGGTCTTTCTATAGGGAGCCAGGGGGATATTATCTAGGGTTAGTTAATCTAAAACCTTATTGGTGGAAGCCAGAGATGTTACATGGATCAATTTACATGGCTTGTGTCCAGGTGGTCAGTGGACTGCATTCCTGTGTCATGGGCGTTTAATCACAGGATGAGATACCTAAACCATATAATGCTGTCCAGCACAGATGGGTCATCCTGAGATAAGATAGTTTACCATCCTTGTGGTTATCTTCAGGATTTTTTTTTTGGGTGGGGGATTTTATGGTCTTGTCCCTAATTTATGGTCTGTTCCTGGAGCTAGAGCTGATGACTGGGGGGTTGGGGAGTGGCATTCATGGTCAGTTCCTGGAACAGATGATTTTCCTTTTTGAAGTCAGGTATGCTCCTAAAATGAAGCTTGTGTCATCATGTTAGTAACAGTGGCAAACCTTATAAAAGAAAGCATTTAATTGGAGCTGGCTTACAGTTTCAAAAGTTTAGTCCGTTATCATCATGGTGGGGAACATGACTGCACAAAGGTAAACATGGTGCTGGAGAAGTAGCTGAGAGTTCTACATCCGGATCTATAGGCAGGATGAAAGAGAAAGCCACTGGGCCCGACTTGGGCTTTTGAAACATCAAAGCCCACATCTCCCCCAACCCACTACTGGCACACTTTCTCTAACTAGGCCACACCTTCTTCAACAAGGCTACACCTCCTAATCACTTTCAAGTAGTGTACTTCCTGATGAGCAAACAATCGAATATATGAGCCTATGAGGGCCATTCTTTTTCAAACTGCCACAGTCTCCTCTATTATTCTTTTCTGAGACAATCTCTCACTGAATTTGGAGCTCACCATCTGGTTAGACTGGTGGCCAGTGAGCTAATGACCTGGACATTCTTTATTACAAGTATGTATCCTAATGGCTTGCAGTAGGCCATTCAGAGTGGGCACTTCCCAGGGAATCCTCAAGTCCTTCCCACTCCATGGATTCTGCTCTTGAGGATCCATTTTCTTTTTCAGTGCTGGGATCAAACACATGCTCTACTTCTGGGCTATGCCTTGTCTAGATGTCATGAGTCTTGGTGTGGTCTAGACAGGGCTGCTTTACAAACTCATGGGTGCTAAGGTGAACTGTTGTCTAAAAGGTCCTCAATTGTATTACTGCTGCCCCTGGAGCAGAGGCTGGGGTGGGGTGGGGGGTTGGGTTACATTTGGCCTGGATACTTTCCATTCCGTAGAGATGTGGAAGAGGAGGCTTCCTGACTTAAATGTCTAACCCCAAAGCCCTCACTCTTTGGATGTTGCCATTATCCGTTGCCTGCAGGGGGGCAGTTTATTGCTTTATGTAGACGTAGGCAGTGCTTAGTATTTGAAATATTAGGTGACCTCAGCTTACTCTCGGTGTGTCTGTTCTTGTTCCTCTGAAAACATTTCCTTCTGCTTCTAATTTTGGTTCTGGTCTTCCTTCTCTTCTTCATTTGAATCTTTGTTTTCAAGAACAAATTCAGGTTGTGCACGGTGGTGCATGCCTACAGTCTTGACACTTAGACTCTGGTAGGATGATTGTCAATTTGACGCCAACCTGGGCTACAAAGCAAGTGCCAGGCAGCTTGAGGTATAAGACCTTCTCTTAGGACAGACAGACAAGCTCTTCATTAGACACAAACAATGACAAATAAAAGGGAATACAAAATTCAAATTAACCTTTAGTAAAACTCATCTACCCCAGGCTTTTCCTCAGATTCCCGAAGACACTGCACCGCACTGGTTCGTACCTCACTGTGTTACGTGGAGTAGGACTGAAAGTGTTGCTTAACTGCATCTTCCTGATTTTTCCGACTGTCCACTCCATCTTGCCAGTGCTGCACACACAGGGCACTTTGATCAGGGGCCAGCAGAGGGCAGCAGAGGTTCCTTATTTCAGCTCTGCGTTTTGCTTTGTGCCAGCACTCCTGAGCATCACCTTTCCTGGCTCAGCTGCCTCTATTCTTTCTCCATTCACATTTAAGGTCAAATCTCAGAACATCTCCCCGCTCTTACTGGTGTGGGACCTGCCTGGCTATTTAAAATGGAAGCTAATCTAGAGGAGTCAGTTTTGAAACTAAAGGTTTATTAAATCTGAAGATTTCCCACCATGATGGGAACAGCATAGCTCACGGGCTCTATTCCTTAAATGATGGTGATGGGACAACTGCTGAGACTTGTTAGGGGGGTTGCGCATCTTGTAGACCGAACATCCTTTGTCCTCTCAGGGGACTCTTACTCACACTCAGGGGATATCTGACTTCAAAGCATCAAACCAGTTCCAGCTACATCATACTTACAGGGCCAAGACAAGAGGAAGACCCTTTACTGCCAAACTATTAAGAATTTAAAACCAGTAGCTGATAGCATCAGACTAAGTGCAGGATGCTTCTGAGCCTGAGAAGCCAGCCCCGTCCCGAATTTCATGGGACGGGTTCTTCGTTTTCCTAGACTATGGATTTAATACAAGGGCTCCCAGGATCCCAAAGAGTGAGAAGACATTCGATAGAAGTGAGATTTTATCTGACAGATGGGTGGTACATGCTGTTTTAGGCTCTGGCAATTACAGAGGAAACAGAATGAAGTCCCTGCTTTTCATGGGGCTTGCACTCCATTCAGTAGGACAACATGCAGGGAAGCGAAGTTCCGCTTACAGTGTGCCTGCCAGATGGTGGCAAGTGATCTTGAGGAAAGGGAACAAAGCAGGGAGGATGTGGCTCCAATGTGGGACAGAGAGGCTTGAGATTCTGCTCGAGGTTGTTAGGAAAGGTCACAAGCAGGATAAAATTGGAGAAAAGAGAGTGAGGGGTTTGAGGGGTGATCATCAAGGCAGAGTTGGTAGCTAGTGCAAAGGTCCTGTGGTTTCTGTTTGAAGCTGGTGTGGTTGGCAGGAGTGATCTGGCGCTGAGAGGATGGATGAGGAGGAGAGGGAGGCCAGATCCTAACAGTGGGGACGTTGGCTTTGGCTCTAGATAAGAATTTATAGCAGAAGAAGGCCCAGATCTCACGTTAAGTAAAGAGCTGCTTCTGGTGACAAGAGGCTTGGAGACATCACATCGAGAGCAGGTTTGCTGAAAGGGCTCGGGCAAGCATACACTGCTTTGACCAACTGTTCCTGATAGAGGCAACGAGACAGATTCTAGAAAAGCTGCACGCCTCAAGAGGGCAGGTTCTGGGTCACTCTAGTCTCTCTGTAATTGTACCGTGAAACGCATTCTCCAGTACACGGAGGTACTAATTAGTATGCATTTAATGAATCATCAGTCATCAAGTGAATGAATATGCATAACAATAGGCTTTCGCATAATAGCTTTCTTAAGACACTAGGTGAGCAGGGTGCCGCACCCGCAAGCTTTGGAGGCAGAGCTGCAAGGTTCTGGTTCTAGAGTTTCACACCGAAGCTGGACCCCAGGAGATGAAGCAGAAGACACATGAGGATGTGGTCTCTTCCATTTGGAACTTCCTCATCTCCGAGGCCTTGCTGTGAGTCACTCCATATATCTTAGAGACAGCATAGCATATGAGGATTGAGAGTCACATGGATACATGACATGAAGAACGAATGTGGTGACGGTTTCTCCTCCTATCTGCAGACAAATTGGCCTAGAAAACTGAAAGACTCATTAAATGGATGTAAAAACTCTACTTGTTAAGAACAAGTTGGACTTTGAAAAGTGACTTTCATAGCTCAAATATAAAACAATTTTGGAAGTGCAAAACAATGTCTTGTGGTCATGTTGGCCTTAGGTCCATGATATCCACCTCTGTGAGTGTTGATAGAATTGTAAATAAAGTTGAAATGGTACCATCTCAGTGGTCATTTCTGTTTACAGCTCCTGTTCAAAGTGTATTGTGAAGAATCTGTTTGGAAGTCAGCATACACCCACAGTGAAATTTAAGCATCAGTCTATATTTTTAATAAACATTCTGATGAAAAAAAAAAGACATAACACACTAAGTGAGTAAAGGAAGAATTCTTTGACAGTATTTTGTTGTATTTATTCTCAACTAACTTCTATTAAATCTATTATAACATTTAAGGCCAATTTATATTAAACAAATTCTGTATCTTAATGACACATGAGCATGGACCACCAAGTGTATTTAAAAATTTTTAAATTACATTAATTTATTTGTTAGGTGGAAAAAAAACAAATAATACTGTTCTTAAAAAAAAAAAGTAGCAATAAAATATCTCCTAAGGACCTTTTGCTATCCTCATAGCTCAGTGCCTCATTCAGCCATCACCAGAGCGGCTTCCTCTGGCAACAGAGGGAACAAATACAGAGACCCACAGCCAGACACTACACAGAGAGCGAGAGACTTTGGAATACTCAGTTCTAAGTAGGATGCCTCCATGAAATCTCTCCCCTCAGAACTCAGAGGACCTCAAGGAAGAGGGAGTGTAGAGTGTAAGAACCAGAGGGGATGGAGGACACCAGGAGAATAAGGCCCTCGGAATCAACTGAGCACAGATCATGTGAGCTCACAGAGTGAAGCGACGTGCACAGGGCCTACACAGGTGTGCGTCAGGTCCTCTGTGAATATATCTTATGGCTTCCTGGTTAGTTTTTTTATGGGATTACTGAGTGTGTGAACAAGTAGGCCTTCTTTTGGGCTCTTTTCCTTTCATTTGTCCTGTCCAACTTTAATGTGATAGTTTCTGTTTAATCTTATGATATTTTATTTTGTTATGTTTTAATATTATCTCTTAGAAGCCTGACGTTTTCTAATGAGAAATAGAAAGGGAGTGGATCCAGATTTGGGGGTGGGGAGGTAGAGAGGAACTCAGAGGGGTAGAAAGATAAAGGAAACCACAATCAGGATATATATTGTGAGAAAAAAAATCTATTTTTATTGGAAGGGAAAATACATCAATTTAATTATGTGTGTGTGTGTGTGTGTGTTTGAGTATATGCCACGTTGTGTGGCTTGAGTTGGTTCTCTTTCTGTGTGGGGCAGAAGGATTCAAGTTCTCAGGTTTGGTGGCCAGAAGTTCTATTTCCTGAACCATTTCACTGCCCCAGACTGTATCTTTAATATGTGGTCAATAGGTGGCATTTTTTTTTCCTGTGGGGCTTTGTCTCCTACAAGGAGGTATACAGGGGTTTTAATAATGCAGAATAACACATTAAGGGTATTTTAACAGCAGCACATGATTGGTCTATTAGAAATTGGATCAGTTTCTCTAGTAACATGTTAGGACTTTAGGAATTATGCATGTGAAACTAACATATGAGAATTGTTCCTTAAGTGGAAGTCATACTTGAGTCTTGAGTCATTCTTCCTTAAGTGGAACATTTAGATATTTAAATAAAAAATGTGTCTCTATCCTGGAAACATGTGGTGCCTGCATGCTGTATGTACCTTCAATACTTGACAACGGTCCTCTTTGTTTCTTCCTCTGAGGGATTCTGGTCTATGCATGTGTCTTGCATGTCTATTTGGCTGCTTACTGCATAAAGACCTCACAGGAGACAGCTATATCAGGGTCCTGTCAGGAAATCTTGTTGGTATATGCACTAGTGTCTGGGTTGGGTAGTTGTATATGGGATGGATCCCCAGGTGGGGCAGTCTCTAGGTGGTCCTTCCTTCAGTCTCAGCTCTGAACTTTGTCTCTGTAACTCCTTTATTTTGTTTCCCCTTCTAAAAAGGAATGAAGTATCCACACTTTGGTCTTCCTTCTTGAATTTCATGAGTTTTGCAAATTGTATCTTGGGTAGTCTAAGTTTCTGGGCTAATATCCACTTATCAGTGAGTGCATATCATGTGTTTTCTTTTGTGATTGGGCTACCTCACTCAGGATGATATCCTCTAGATCCATCCATTTGCCTTAGAATTTCATAAATTCATTGTTTTTAATAGCTGAGTAGTATTGCATTGTGAAAAGTTACCACATTTTCTGTATTCATTCCTCTGTTGA
>NC_034611.1:1069775-1077255 GCF_900095145.1 Mus pahari | reverse complement strand
CTGTGCCCTCTAGTTAGTCTGGCTAAGGGTTTATCTATCTTGTTGATTTTCTCAAAGAACTATCTCCTGGTTTGGTTGATTCTTTGAATAGTTCTTTTTATTTCCACTTGGTTGATTTCAGCTCTGAGTTTGATTATTTCCTGCTGTCTACTGCTCTTGCGTGAATTTGCTTCCCTTAGTTCTAGGGCTTCTAGGTGTGCTGTCAGGCAGCTCGTATATGCTCTCTCTAGTTTCTTTTTGGAGGCACTCAGGGCTATGAGTTTTCCTCTTAGGACTGCCTTCATTGTGTCCCACAAGTTTGGGTATATTGTGGCTTCATTTTCATTAAACTTTAAAAAGTCTTTAACTTCTTTCTTTACTTCATCCTTGACCAAGTAATCATTGAGTAGAGGGTTGTTGAGTTTCCACATGAGTGTTGTCTTTCTACTATTTATGCTGTTATTGAAGATCAGCCTTAGTTCGTGGTGATCTGATATGATGCATGGGATAATTTAATGTTTTTGTATCTGCTGAGGCCTGTTTTGTGACCAAGTATATGGTTGATTTTGGAGAAGGTGCCATGAGATTCTGAGAAGGTGTATCCTTTTGTTTTAGGATAAAAATGTTCTATAGATATCTGTTAAATCCATTTGGTTCATAGCTTCTGTTAGTGTCCACGTGTCTCTTTTTAGTTTCTGTTTCCAGGATCTGTCCATTGTTGAGAGTTGGGTGTTGAAGTCTCCCACTCTTTTTGCTTGAGTTGCAATGTGTGTTGTGAGCTTTACTAAAGTTTCTTTAATGTATGTGGATGCCCTTGCATTTGGAGCATAGATGTTCAGAATTGAGATTTCATCTTGGTATATTTCACCTTTGATAAGTATGCAATGCCCCTCCTTGCCTTTTTAATAAGTTTAGGTTTAAAGTCGATTTTATTCGATATTAGAATAGTCACCCCAGCTTGTTTGTTTGGACTAGTTGCTTGGAAAATTGTTGTCCAGTCTTTTACTCTGAGGTAGTGTCTGTCTTTTTCCCTGAGGTGGGTTTCCTGTAAGCAGCAAAATGTTGGGTCCTGTTTATGTAGCCAGTCTGNTAGTCTATGTNTTTTTATTGGGGAATTGAGTCCTTTGATATTAAGAGATAGTAAGGAAAAGTAATTGTTGCTTCCTGTTATTTTTGTTGTTAAAGTTGGGATACTGTTCTTGTGGGTATCTTCTTTTAGTTTTTTTGAAGGATTACTTTCTTGCTTTTTCTAGGGTGCAGTTTCCCTCCTTGTGTTGCAGTTTTCCCTTTATTATCCTTTGCAGATGGATTCTTGGAAAGGTATTGTGTGAATTTGATTTTGTGATGGAATACTTTTGTTTCTCTATCTATGGTAATTGAGAGTTTTGCTGGGTATAGTAGCCTGGGCTGGCATTTGTATTCTCTGAGGGTCTGAAAAACATCTGTCCAGGATCTTCTGGTTTTCATAGTCTCTGGTGAGAAGTGTGGTATATTTCTAATAGGTCTGCCTTCATATATTACTTGACCTTTTCCTCTTTTCCCCTGCTTTTAATATTCTATCTTTATTTAGTGCATTTATTGTTCTGACAATTATGAGTCGGGAGGAATTTCCTTTCTGGTCCAGTCTATTTGGAGTTTTGTAGGCTTCTTGTATGTTCATGGCCATCTCCTCTTTAGGTTTGGGAAGTTTTCTTCTATAATTTTACTGGCCCTTTAACTTGAAAATCTTCATTCTCATCTATTCCTCTATTCCTGTTATCCTTATGTTTGGTCTTATTGTGTCCTGCATTTCCTGGATAGTTTTGCTATGCCCACTCCAGTGAAGTCTGCCTGTCGGGGTTGAAAGCCTGGAGGCAGTCAGGAGGCAAAGAGTTTCAAGGAAACTCAGCCCCCTAGAACTTTGGCATTCTCATAACCTGTATATTCAAACCCTAGTCCCTGTGTTAGTATGGTGTATGCTCTCTTTCAGCAATGTTTTATTATAAATATGTCTTTAAAGATTGAATTTTAACATAGGTGAGTCTCCACCAGTGTTCCAAAGTCCTAGAAAATCCTTGAAGCCGAAGAGCTTGGAATTCAGTAGGAATTCAGTGAGAAGGTTACCTATTCAGTAACATTCAAATTTACTTCTAGTAGAGGTGGTGAAACTAATTAGGCATTACAAAGAATAGAGCTAGAATAGCTCAGGGCTAGTCTGCAGAGTGATTACTTAGGACAGTAGCTGAGTCTCACCCAAACAAGGGAATACACAATGGCCTAGCATATAGGTATGTTAACCATGAAAGAGTTAGTACATCTGTATCTGAAGTTAGTTCAGAGAACAAATGTTTGCCACAGTGTAGAGTTCTTCAGTTTCCAGGATGGGAGGTGGTTTGTCTCTGTGTGTGTGTGTGGTTGATGTTTTTAGAACAACGCAGTGGCTCAGCCCTGTGGGAGCAGATTGCATGAGACAAGCACCCAGAATGGAGGGGGGGATGATGCCAGCAAATCTGTCAGATTTCATCATCTGCTCGTCCTGGGCTAGGAAGATGCTTAATATATGCCTCTCAAGTTTTGATCTTGTGAGGAGCTTTCTTAACACATCATCTCCTGCAGGTTACCTACAACAACCCAACATCTAAAAACAATATTTTAAAAAAGCATATTATTTATTTTGAGTTTTGTAGATGAATCTTGGTTATCTTTTTTAAGGTACAGATTCTAATCATTTCTGTTCTGCTGTGAATTTTATAGACAAGAAGAAAAGATAAATTCCATAGGTTACTTGATACAAGAACCACTTTTTACTTTCATTTTATATTGCTGAAATTGTAATTATATAATTATGAAAAAGCAGTTTGAGGTGGAGTCTATTGAGTCATGTACGGAAGGACTTGTTATTATAGATGGAGAGAAAAGGCCAATGATTTTTATTTTCTTAAGTCTGAGGAACCTGTTTACTGGTGATGTGTGGGTATTGGCAAATAAATGTGTGGGTTGGAAGTTTGTTTACATATACTTGCATGGGTGTAGCTGTTTGTGTGTGTGTATGTGTTTGTATGTGTGTTTGTGTGTGTGTATGTGTGTATGTGTATGTAAGTAGCTCAACATTTACAACAAAAGCTCATAAGTTTAGAAAACTAGTGAGAATGATATAGCAATCTCCTGAATATCTAAGTAGTACTCACATGACACAGTGATATTGTCTCCTTGGAGGTCCTGTAGGTGGTTCTCTTTTAACAAGTAGATAATAGTCAAGTCACTTAATGCTTTGAGTTGTTGAAATATCTTCCTTGAACATTATCCTCCTCCTTCTTATCATTATTATTATTTACAAAGCACTCTTTCCAACATGCTACCGAAGTTGTGTTCAGTTAAAGTTTCTTTTCTTTTGGTTTTAAAACTCTGGGATTGGATCAGATGAGCTTTTACAGAAACTTTCCTATCCTCTAGTTATGAAAGATAATGAGAGTCATTTCCATAGAGTGGAGACAAAGCAGGTCAACCATTTAAATATAATGACCTACACCTGTCCTAGGATGTACTTTATTTAACCAGGGAAACAGGAAACTGGAGAAAGATAGTGTTGAGGCACTATTGAGAAATATTTTTCAAAGCAGACCTTCCATTTTTGAGTTAAAAAGAAACTATTCTGATGGTTTTAAGTTTCTCATCTCTTTGGCATTCACTTTTGACTGTGTGAAAGACAGTTCTAAATGGGAAACTTGGCAGGAATGTTGGAGATGACTTTACAGGAGACAGGTTGTGATGACAGAAAGAACACGCTTGGTCATGACCTCAGATGTTTGGTCTCCATGGGCTAAATACTGAGAAAGGAACAGTGTGCATTTCTCAATATTGTTCCTAAGCCCAGGCCACCCTATTACAAACCCCAGTCCACCATGGGATCAATGCATCATTGGCTGAAGAAGACTGTTGCAGGCATTCCTTACACGTCACAGATTGAGTCCAGGTTTTGTGTGACCGATGGCTTAATTGCTAGTAGGTGACCTTTACTTATTTCCTTCAATTTAAAAGATTAAGCTTGGGGGCTGGTGAGATGGCTCAGTGGGTAAGAGCACCCGACTGCTCTTCCAAAGGTCCGGAGTTCAAATCCCAGCAACCACATGGTGGCTCATAACCATCCGTAACAAGATCTGACTCCCTCTTCTGGTGAGTCTGAAGACAGCTACAGTGTACTTACATATAATAAATAAATAAATCTTAAAAAAAAAAAAAGATTAAGCTTGATTCAGGGCAGATCTTGAGACAGAGTCAGTCAGTTAGCAACATAATCTGTTGAGTCATGAGAACATAAAGACTTAAGCGTGCACTGAAACATCACAGCCAGGTGTTTGTCCCCTAAGTGCCAAAAGCAATGTACCCTCTTCCTCCCTTAAAACTAATGACAGTCATTTCTATTGGGTGGGAACAAAGAAGGCCAGCCATTTAAATATGACGCCAGGCACAGTACTCTTTTTTCCTCTTTACTGCTAAAGTTTTCTCTCCTTCCAGCAAATAAAAAAATTCCTTAAGATTAACCCCGTCCTCTGCCAGGCTGAATCCAAATCTTGCCTCTCAGCTTCACCTTTATGACCTCCCACCAGTAAACATCTTTTTCCCCCCTCTTGGTTGCTAAGACACCAGCTTTCCTGGTTTACCCTCTCTTTCGTCCTAGAGGCTTGCTGCACCTTTCTCTTTCAGACACACAGAGCTTGGCCCATGAAATGAATCTGCATCTCTCCCTGATTCCTCCTCTGCCCTCCTGGCTGTCTGTAATGAGCACTCCTGGTGTTCAAATCCAGTCAACCACTGTGTCTGTCTCATCACATGTCCAAAGATGAATGTGAAGTGGAAACTTCTTGTTTCTTTGGAAATTTAGTTATGTCAAATGTTTTGCTGGGGCACACAGGTGAAAGGATGTCTTGCTAAAGAAAATATGTGAAAGACTGTTTTCCTGAAGCAGCCACAGGTAAAAGGATGTTTTGATATAGCAAACACATGAAAGGACGCTTCTATAAATATGACTCCACAGACAGTGGGAGATGAGCACTGAGCATTGATTTGTTTTGTTCTGCCTCGCTATTCTAATTTACTAAAGACACACATGTATTGGTTCACCTTACCTAGCATTGTTGAGCACAACTTGTGGCAATGCCATCATTGAGAACAACTTGCCAAAGAACTGCTCATGAGGCTCCTGCAGCAGCTTGCTGTTTGTATGATCTCAACTCAGGATTGTTGGTGTTCATGCCTGGTGTCTGCTTGCCAAAAGAACTGAACTGTAGCTGCTGGTTTGTGCCTGGTGTCTGCCTGCCTAGAGAACTGGCCTGCAGCTGCTGAGTTGTATTTGGTGTTTGCTACGCTACTGAACTGCTGAGAAAGAAGATTGAGCTTACCCCCAAAGAACTATTGATGAACAGGTCCACTTCCCCCACATCCTGTTAACTTTTCTTTTCCACTACCTCTGCTAGATGGCAGGCTCTACAGGAGCGGTTGAAACCTTATTAAAAAGTACGTTGCAAAAAATTTATGCCTATAGATAAGCTTGGGTCTTTTCTCCAAGTTGACATTCCTTGTATTCTTTTGCAACTTCATTAAAGATGGCTTCATTTTTCTGAGTATGTGGCCAAACTTCCTCTACTCCTCTCTTTTCCTCATGGACATTTCATCCTTCAAAAATCCCTCATGTTTCTAATCTTGACTTCTTGCTGTCTCCATTGCTACTATCTTAGTGTGGTTCACTATCTTCCCATCATGGATTATTACAAGTGCCATTAGCATGTCTCTAAGCTTCTATCCGTGTTCTCTACCTATGAGGCCAGACAGTGGTTCTTCTTCCTCCTCATCGATGTCCTTGTCCTCACCTTCCTCCTCCTATGTTGTGGACTCTTCTTTGAGTCCAGGGACCAGTGCATACTAGGTAAACATTCTACAACTGAGTTCCATCCTCAGCTTAAAAACTTGACTGTTTGAGTCATCAGGAAAATCAGTCTATTTCTCTGATCCGAACTCTCCAATGACTGTTTTAAACCCCAACATAAATGTAAAGCCTGCAGGCTGAGAAGACCACATGAGCTGTTCCTTTCCCCCACCTGTGATCTCTTTGACTTCTTCTTCCACCATGCAGCCACTACAGATATACCGGCCTCTTTGCTGTTCCTTAAGATTCCAGAGAAGTTTCCATTTTAGGACCTTCACACCTGATATTTTGTCTGTCTAGAATGTTCTTCCCCAGACATGGTAGAATTAATCCCCTCACACCAACCCTTTACCCAGTTCCAACTTCTTACCACGGCCACATTGATGACCCTAGCTGACACTGATGTCCACTCATACCCAGCATACTTGACCCCCCACCTTGCTTCTCTATTTTTCAGTGACATTTATCATCTAGTAAGATACTACACAATGTACTTATTTTCATTTTGTAACTGTCAGCCTCTCTGCACTAGGTTGTAATCCTCATGGGGGTGTGGTTTTGTGTCTGCTCTGTACCTTAGCACTTAGTGTGGTATGTGGCAAACAGGGAATGCTTGTTGAATGAATCAAAGTGGGTGGCCAACTGTCTTGTTCCTTTGGACTACCATTTGCTTTCTCTCAAGCCTTTGTTTAGTTAAAACCCTATCTTTCTTCATTTTCTTCTCTCCCACCTCCTCCTCCTCCTCCTCCTCCTCCTCCTTCTTTTCCTCTCTTTCTTCTCCTTTCTCTACCTACACCTGTGCATAGTGTAGGAGTGGTTTGTGCAAGTATGAGCACTCATGTGTACATCAGAGGAGGGTACTAGTATCTCTTTCACTGTCTACTTCCTTTAAACCAAGCCTCTTCACTAACCCTGGAGCTAGATCAAGGCAAGAACATGCAGGTGATCCTCCTGTCTCCATCCATTGTTCCACCCTATGGTGCTGATTTACAGGCATGTGAGCCATGCTTGGCTTTTACACTGCATTGGTATCCAAACCCAGGTCCTCAGAGCAAGTGCTGCTTCTTCCTGAGCTATCTCCCCAGCCCAATGCTTCACTGGTGAAGGTGTTTGTTGTTGAGGCAGGAGACTGAGGATTTCTTTGGATTGATTTCTGGAAAGGAAGAGGCAGAGGAAGAGTAGCTACTGTTCCGGAGCCAGTGGGCTGGACCCTAGTTGAGAGATACCATGAGGTAACGGAGGGTCTGGTCTGACTCTGTATTTTGTATTCTCTCTGTCTTTGCATGTGAGTGCTGGGGATGGAACTCAGGCTTCATGGTTGCTGGGCAAGCTCTTTGCTGTATACACCTCCAGATCTGCGTTCTGGTATTTATTTACTTCTTTATTTTAACTTATATCATGCCAAACTTTATATCATGCCAAAACTTCTTGTTTTTTTTTTTTTTTGTAAAGAATCTTAGAATATGATCTTGTTTATTTTAACCAATTTAAAAATATATGCATGTGATTTGCTGTATGAAAGATTCTTTGTTTCATGAGACCCCAGTTCTTAATTTCTGATCTTAATGCTTATCAGAAATTAAGGTTCTACAAAGGACA
>NC_034611.1:1056363-1068671 GCF_900095145.1 Mus pahari | reverse complement strand
TTAGCCATTCTGACTGGAGTGAGATGGAATCTCAGTGTTGTTTTGATTTGTGTTTCCCTGATGACTAAGGATGTTGAACATTTTTTCAGGTGTTTCTCAGCCATTCGATATTCCTCAGTTGAGAATTCTTTATTTAGCTCTGTACCCCACTTTTTAATGGAGTTTTTTGAATTTCTGGAGTCCAGCTTCTTGAGCTCTTTGTATATATTGGATATCAGTCCTCTATCAGATTTAGGTAAAAATCCTTTCACAATCTGTTGGTGGCCTTTTTGTCTTGTTGACAGTGTCTTTTCCCTTACAGAAGCTTTGCAATATTTTGAGGTCCCACTTGTCAATTCTTGATTTTACAGCAGGCATCCCTTTGAACTTCAGCTCGCTTTTCTATGTTGTGAGAGTCGAGTGACCTCAGAAGTGGCTTGCCACCGCTGTCTTGATAGGATTCAATACTGTTCATCAATTCATACTTTACTAAGCAGGGTATTAAAAATGACCAGAACTTCTTTTAGAAACTGGATAAAAAAGAATAAGTTCTTAGAAGAATGTCCATGAACATCCCTACAGATGAAATCCAGGCAGGTCAGAACTATAGGATATAAATAAAAAAAATTTATGAATACATTTTGTCTAATTCAACCCTTCTAACATTTACCAACTAGCTAACTCGTGGTATAAAATGCCATACAGGTAATGGTGAATCTTGAGGACCAGTGCGACTGATTAGGGGCCACCTAGAGAATTTGTAAAGCACACTTTTAGTTGCCTAAGAGGATTTTGTGGGAAGACTGGCAAGGGCCCAGGGAACTGAGTGCATGTCCTGATGTGGGAGGCATCATCGTCTGATATGCTGGCACAGGGACGACACAGCAGGAGGAGCCTGTGTTCCCATGAACACATGGGAGCACTCCCCTGAACAAACTGCTGCCAAAGGACATCAGAATCCAGGCTCCTATGAGTTTGACCCACAGTCTCCCAGTGAAGCCTTTGACCTCGGACTGGGGCCTTTCATTGGCCTGACTCTTGTTCTGAGGCTTCTGAGAAGCTTCAGTTGTCTGGTTTTCTTTATGATAATTTACAGTATAGAAATGTACAGTAATTTACAACTCCTCAGATTGTGACCAATCCCTGCTAGTAGACACACACACACACAGGCACAGGCACATGTATACACACACACACACACACACACACATAAACACACACAAGCATGCACTTTCTCTCATATGCACACTCTCTCTTACACAAGCACACACATTCTTTCATACACACATACATACACATCTACTATCTCTTATAAACACACACACATACACACACATACATGCTCGCTCACACATATTCTCTCACACGTACACTCACACATACACACATACTTTCACATATATATATACACTTATCACACACTCTTACATATATATGCAGGTATGTATACATGTACACAAATGTACACATTCTATTAGCTCTCTTTTTTCTTTTTTTAGAGAATGCTGATTGATACAGAAACTATCAGTGTAGTAGGAGGAAAAGTATTCCTCCTACATGGCTACTGGAAGTTCATATTGTGGGGCAATGGACTATGCCACCAGACAGAAAACCTGGTAAGGTTAAGCTGATTCAGGAATCCCGGCAATTCTCATAATTGAGATCGCTAGGCATTTAAATCTATTCCCTCCAGGTTCCTGTACTGGAATACAAGGCCACAACACCCCATGGAGAGGGTTGTGACAATCAGTCATGTAGGGACAACACCTGAAGCCAGCCCTTCTACATGTAGATGAGGTATCCTTAATATCTCATACCAAACCACAGAAAGCATCTGCGTTTAGATCCCCAATATGTTTATAAGACCCTATCCACAAGGAATCAAGAGTTATCTCACCAAAGACTGTCTGAGAGCGCCTGTCTTTTCGAGCAGTAACACTTTAGGGAAGAGTGTTCTCTCTTGAAGTTTTCATCTCTGGAAGCTGCTTGAGCCTACTGCAGCCACTTCCTGCTCTGTGGCCCTGACCTTGGCCCCTAGCTGCCTGTTGAGTCCTGGTGCCTACCACCAATTGCTGCCACTGGTTCCAGGGCAGTGGTCACCTCAGAAGAGGCCGGACAGCCAGCCTTGCTCTGGCTTCCCCTCTGAGAGCTACAACTCTTTGGCCACTCTGGCCAGAGGCTCATAGACCCCTATGGATAGCACCCAGTATGCAGACCGACATCAGTTTATGAGCTTATCTGGAAACAGAGGCTCAGGTCAATGACCTCCTGAGAAGCAGAGGATGCCGCACCCCAAGGAAGGTGGCCATGTCAAGACTTCAGAAACATAGACAGCATTGAAGATGCTCATAAGAACAAACAGCAGGAGCCAGCAGGAGCTAGAAGAAGCCGAAAAGGATTCTTGCCTAGAGCCTTGGAAGGATGTTGCCTCAGCTGGTGCTGATTTTAGGTTCTGGGCCTCTAGAATTATGCTAGAATAAATTCCTGTGGTCCTAAGCCAACTGGGGTTGTGAAAACTTGTAAAGGGGATACTGTGTAGCCAATGGGGATTGTTTGACTCTCTTGGGGTCAGTTCTCAGGGACCCTCTGCTGCTTCCCCGAGCACAGAAGGGCCTTCTACCAACATTCATTATAGCTTGTCCTTTCAACAAGACTCTGACACCTGGGAAGGGGGAGAATCATTGAGAAAACATAGCATTTACTACGGAGTCTTGGACAATGTGACCAGTTCATGGTCCCCAGAAGTATCTTAATGGTAAAC
Source organism: Mus pahari (assembly GCF_900095145.1). Taxonomy (NCBI): domain Eukaryota; kingdom Metazoa; phylum Chordata; class Mammalia; order Rodentia; family Muridae; genus Mus; species Mus pahari. The sequence goes on along the minus strand of NC_034611.1, from coordinate 1,065,931 downwards.
AGTTAGCTCTGGGCCACCTAGTTTGCCAAAGATATTATCTACTTTTTCTTGGGATAAAAATGCTAGAGCCATGTTGTACATGTGATTTTTCTAATTTAATGTGTGTACACACAAACAACAGCATGTGAGAATTTGCCACATGTGATTGCTTATTAAATTTTATGAGAAATGATATTATATAAGGACAGTAGTCTTGGTAGGGTTTGAGAAAAGGTCCTGCTTCATAGTTTCTGTGTTTAGTTGGATAAGCTTCTCTTTAAAACTCATTGTTGTTAGCCAAATGAGGATAAAACCCCAAGAACTACCTATCTCGTGGGTATGTTATGAAACTTCTATGAGGTGACTATGAGAGATGACTCTGGAAGCTACATCAGCAGCAAGATTAAGACCCAGGTCAGCCATTGTCACAGCCATACACACACATGCATGACATAATCAACTTATAGAGAAAGAGGTTTCTTGTGGCTCACAGTTACTGAGATATTGTAATAGAATCTTTTATTCACCTGTGTAATTGTCATCTCGGAGCTTACTGCGTCAGTCTACAAAACTGGTAGAAGTCCTGGAGGCTTCTAGACTCCATACAATTTAATTTAGGCCCAGAATGTTTCCAGCCTCTGAGACTTATTGCTGAATAAGCTCATCCTTCTTAGTTCTTCCTGAACTCCTCTCCGAGCTGACTGATTCAATCTGGCTTCTCTCAGCTTCTCCTGAATTGCTCTGCTTGGCCTCAAACTATCTTTAGAAATCTATTCTAATCTTCTAGTCCCTTCTCATTCTGTGACTCATTCTCTCTTCAACCTGTCTCTGTACAGCTGTCCCAGGAAAACGGCCTCCTTTCTGTCTGCACTGCTCTCATTTTTAGTAACTTCTCTTTTTCTCTCTATTCTTCTGAGAGTTGGGCACATCCTATTCTGTCAAACCTTTTTCTGATTTGTCATTTTGTCTGCCAGTCAATTAGGCATCACTCTCAAACATGGACGCTTCCTTCAACAAACTAACTTCACCTTCGTTGTTTTTGATTAAAGGTTTATACTAAGGGTGTGTCTGCATTCTAGCCAGAGGGATTAAAGGTGTGTACTAAGGCTGAACCACTACACAACTAGAAACTGGTTTTCCAGTGAACAATACAATCTCAGAGTTCACAGTATGATCATATATCCTGCAGCAGGATGTGTTTTTATACTTTTCCTTTATTTTGTAGCACAAAAGATCAAATCCAGGATAAACACAAAACTCCATTACTAGCTCCTGTAGCTGGAATGTGAAATAAATTGAAAAGAAGGATTTAGGCCTCCACTATCCCCTTCAGAGGCATGCCCCCATGGCTGTTCGACCTCTAACTGGGACCTACTTCTTAAACTTTCTCACTAGGCCTTTATAACATAGGACTGAGATGCCAAAGCTTTTAAATTCAGATTCCATTTTAGAGAACCTGACCCAAGTTTGAATGCAGGTAAACTAACAGGCTGGTACTTAGCATTAGTTTCCAAGTTGCCCCCCAACAAAATCTGAGTCTAGCTCCAGTCTCTAGGCTAAACCCCAACAAGACCAGAGTTTCCAGGTTACACCCTCAACAAGACCAGTGTCTCCAGATTATTCCCCCAACAAGCCTGTATCCCCAGGTTACAAGCCCACCCCCTACCCAACGACCACCAATGCAGAGGGGAGCAGAAGTTACGTTTATGATGTGATGCCCAGCACCAGCCAATCATGTTAAAGGGCACAGCTACTTTCCAATTGGATGCTTGCACAGGTATCCCTGCTGCTGCTTACTATAAAGCCTTGCCCTGGTAGTCATTCTGGGATACCGCCCCCACTCCCCCACCCCAAATCTGTCCAGTGTGATGGTAGTGCATTGGGGGAGGCCCAGAACCAGCTTGAATAAAATAAAAACCCTGATGTGAGTTGTACCAGATCATCTCTTGTGTGTGTGATTTAGGGAATCACTAACATTTTCCCTGGCACAACAGGTCACTTTGGGGGGCACATTCTGGATCCAAACCCTACAGATTTGGTGGGCTTCAGTTAGGGAGTTATATATTATGGCCTGGATCAGAGATGCTGACTTTTAAGGCAAGTGGGTGAAGATACCCAGGAGGGAAATCATGACAGTTCTTCAATCCAGCTGGAAGAACCAGAATGCACCTATGAGGTGATAGCTTTTGGGCCTGAGGCTATTAATATGCCTCTTCTGTCCATCTCAGCTACTTCCTAAGGAACAAAGTACTGTTTAAGGGACTGATTCAAGCGCCTTCCTGTGAGCAGGATCGCATGGTTGCCTACTTGGAAGAATGCTCTGTTTGTAAAGGGGATAAACACTGACAGGAACCCTGATGACAAGATTTTTCAGACTCGAGCTTGTTTTACTTTATAGCAAACAACACTCAGTGAAAGGTTCTCTTAAGATCATGCTTAGCTAGACACAAGATGAACTATGTCTTTAAATGACTTAACAGGACAGTTTCAATCAACTCAGCACTTGGCAGCTTTCACCTTGATGAGCAGGAACAGGTGGGTGGCTCAGGCTTCTCAACCTTGACGAGATGACCCTAGATGACTTTGTGCTTTCATGATAGCTGCAAGAGAAAATAAAGGTTAATGAAGGGGTTTAGGGGAAGTATGTGTGTTGTTCAGGTGTCAGACGTGGGAAAAATAGATGAATAGGGAGAGACAAGTGTGGCATCATGGAACCTGGGAAGCAGGCAGGCAAGGGGGATCTGGGGTTTGTTGGGAACTCCAAACGCCTTTTTGGTTCAAGCACAAGGACGCAAAACTCCAGTGGTTGGTGCTCACACAACCATGCACGGTTTTATGACTCCGAGGCAGACCTCTCTTCTGTGGTGGGAAAGCTTCCGGGCCATCCGTGGCTCTCCACGCTGCCTTATTCTATTTCTGAGACTGGTCAGCTTTTTAGGTGCTTTAAAAACTCGTAAATTGTCTGGAATTGTCTCCGGTTGTAAGCACTCTGACTCCATCGTTCACTCTTTCTTCTAAGTCTGTTTTCTTCCTTGTCCTCGTTCTGCTCCTCTCTCTAATCCATGTCTCTGGCTGCCTGGATAAAGTTTCTGGCACCTGACATGTCTGCCAGGAAAATAACAGCTGCCGGTGAAGGAGAAACCCTTTCCTGTTCGCTCCACAGCCTTAGGATACTCATTCTCAGCCTCTGGGTCCACTGTGGTCCCCATGTTCACTGACAGGGAAGTGGCCAGTTCATGCCTATGACTTGAGAATGTGTTCAGATTCAGTTTTTATTTACTTTATTATTTTTTCAAAGATTTGGTTGTATCCTGCCTAACTTCCTGTCTTCTACACTCTTCTTTGGTCACTTAATCACATCCCTAACATTTTGTACCTGAGAGACTCTGATGGTGAGGGCAGAGCATGTCTGATGCTTCTTGGGAAAATGCTACAGGTTGTAAAGTAATATAAGGTAGGTAAAGTCCTTCGCATCAAGGAATGTGAAGAGTCAGAACTACCTTTCAAGTGGTTTTAAGATGAAAAATTTGGTTTTGGTTTTGTTGACTTGTAATAAAAATTCTATCAGGTTGTTTGATGTTCAGACTGCTCACTGGGTTTATAAAAGGAAAGATTTGCAAACAAGAGTAAGGTTCACATATTAGTAAATGTCTAGAGGCAATTTGTTTTAAACAATCTTGATTTTCGAGTTAGAGACAGCCGGGTGATAGAGCATCAACAATAAAAGGCCCTGGGTTTGGTCCCCTGTACTTAAAAAAAATCAAGTCTGTGTTCTCTTCCTTTCTCCTTCATAACATCATCTTCCATTGCTCTTATCTTTTTAGATGTTTCCCTGAGTCTGTTTACATCTATGAGATGAGAACTTAGCAATACTGTTTCCTCTTTTTCATGGGGGTATAAACCCAAGTTCTACATTCCTGAAGCCTCAGATAGCAAACTCTATGAGCTCTTTCATACACATAGATTCATAGCAAATGCTCATTCTTTACTTAGAGGAAGTAGCTTAAAGCTTCTCTTGGGCACATCTAACTGTCAGTATTGCTTGTCCTGCTCCTCTGGGGCAATATGAAGTATAGTAAGGGTAACCCAGCCCCAAGCATAGTACATGCTACAGTATCGGATATGATAGCCAAGATGGCGCCTCAGTGACAAATAAGTGAATAGTTTATGCAGTGTGGCTATGCTAGGTGAGAATAACTCACATCCTAGGCAAGTTAGAAAAGGATGACTGAGATTTCATCAGAACAACGTGTAATTTAAAAATCTATAGTTTCATTATTCCTAAAACCTTTCTACTTAGTGTTTTTGGACCACTATTAACTATAGGTAAGCAGAAGAGTGGAAGGTGGAGTCAAGCATAAAGGTGTTGTAGTATTTTATATCATGGACCTGCAAAGCACTTTTAACTGACATAGTCTGCTGATGGTTTACAGGTTACAATGTCAGATTTCTCCAATTTTTCTTTTTCTTCTTTGAAGACATTGTGTTGCTATAGCAGCCCTGGTTGGCTTAGAACTTACTATGTAGACCTGACCTTTAATTCACAACAATTCTCCTGTCTCTCCATTCTAAATGCTGGGATTTTGGACTTAGGCCACCACATCAAGCTTCAATTTTTAATTCCATTTTTATTTTTTCTCTCTCAATATATATGCGTGTATAAAATAATACAATATTTTTCTAAATATCATTGATTTGGTTAAGAGTTTTCTACTTTGAAGTATTTTTTCTCTTTACAATTAGAAAACAGTTTATGGAGATATACTTCACAATTATGAAAACAATCTGTTTGTCATCAAACATTCACACACTTCTTAGCATTCACTGATAATTCTTAACTCTAACACAACAAGTGCTAAAGTTAAAGAAATGTTAGAGTTAGAAAAATCAAAACTCTATTTTATAGGAGACACTGTGTAGCACTCTCTTTATTATTTTGGAAAGTATTTTATAGACGATAAAGCTTGCCTGAATATCTTCAACTATAACCCAAAGGGTAAATGATGATAGTGATTTGTGATTAAATGTACTTTGTGCTTCCACATATACACTTCTTGGTACTTCAACACTAGAACAGTCATTGAGGGGTTGGGGATGTAGCTCAGTCTGTAGAGTGCTTGCCCACAATTCACAGAATCCCGACTTTGGTCCTCAGCCCCAGATGAATCATCATCCCGGCTTCTGAGAGGTAGAAGGAGGAGGAGCAGAAGTTCATAAGTCACCTCAGCAGCACAGCAAGTGTGGGCCAGCCTGAGCCACACGAGACCCTGTCTAAAAAATAAAAGCCCACGTTAGGATTCTACGTAAGAAATCACAATGGTGGATAGCTGCTGTTGAGGTTCATCAAATGACACCCCAGGGATGGCTGCTTGCAGCCTCAGAGCTACCTCATAATCAAGGTCCTATTGAACTTCCTGTGTCCCCCTTCTGTAAAGCTTATTTTCGATGAAAAGAAATATAAGTGAAATTTCATTAATCAGAGAAGACCAAGCTCACACTGCAGGAAGAAAGAAAGACACAGTGACTCAACATATTTGGCATAGACTAGTGAGGATCCAGGTTACACCCTACTGTCTTCTGTTTTGCTTCCGTCCAGTATTCTACAGAGAACCATACTCATCTTTCTGAAGGCCAAACAGACTTCCATTGAGCTATCCTAGATAAAACTAGCTATCCCCTCCACCCCCAGTGAACAGGATGCTAAAGCTCAACCATCTGTGGAAGCCTTTCAATCTCATACTTTTTGTGTGTCCTCCATAAGACATCCACACAAAATTAAATGCTGTGACCTTTCCCTGACTTAATCTGTGAGTTTGTCCCCGTGAAATTCTTCTTCTGCTTATATTCTGCCCATGCAAGGGAGCTTATGGTGGCGAAAGCTTCAGGAGAGCTTTCTCTTCTTAGACAGTGTTATAGTTCTTGTGACAGAGGAAATGATGGTGTGATTCGCACACACCTTTGTCCTTTCTGGATAGGATCTTATATATAGTTTTGGGTTGGGTTGGGTCTGACAGCATGTGCTTCCTATTGGCTTGGCCTGAGATGCCTCATCTACATGAGGAGAGGCTTGAGGGAGCTGCTCCTATGTTCCTGATGGCCACAATTTTCTCTATAGGGGGTTGTGGTTAAGTGACAGGGGCCTGGGGCTGGGAGCAGGTGAAACTCCTACTGTCACTTCAGGGTCCTGGGTCTTCAAGCCTTAGCTCAACCTTATTAGGCTTCCTCTCACTAGGCGTCCACTGCCCCACAACTTTTCTCCTTCAGCTGACTGTATAGCACTTTCTGGTCCTATAAAAGCTCTCTACCACAGAGAAACTTCTTAGTTCAATTCTAAACTGATTTCTTTATGTACTGCAACCAACATGTGTGGTGTCTTTATCACCAAGTTCTTTCCACCTAGTTCTGGCCACTGTGTTAGTTACTTTTCTTGTTGTTATGACAAACCTGATGAAAGCCACTTAAGGGAAGGAAGGGTTTAGTCTGGCGCACAGTTCTAGGGGACATTCCGTTATGGCAGGGGATTCATGGCAGCAGGAGCTTCAGGTAGCTGGTCACATCACATCTGTAGTCAAGAAGCAGAGAGTTATGAGTGCGCAGGCTCAGTGGCTAACCTGCTTCTTTTTATGTGGCCCAGAACCCAAACTTAGGGAATGCCACCCGCTACCCCCAGTCTTAGAGTAGATCTTGTCACATCAGGGAACTAACAAAGATCATCCCCTATAGACATCCTCAGAAGCTTGTCTCTTAGGTGATTCTTCATCCTGTCACATTGATTGTGGGAACAAAAAATATAGGGGAAGGAGGGAGGAGGGAGGCTAGCCCACATCCGGCCAGAGTTCCTCCTAAGCTCTGGGCAGACGCAGGAGGGCTGCCAGACGCTTTCCACTCGGCCCCAGGTGGGCATCTAAGCCACTGACCCCACGCTACAGGAGGTGGACAAGGGGCAGCTCCTGACCAGGGGCCCTGGGGCAACACCCTGTAGCTCCAGGGTTATGGGAGAGAGTGTTGAGGGAGAGAGGTTCCCACACAGAGGAGAGTAAGTGCAGTGAGAAAAGGTGAGAGAGAGAGAGAGAGAGAGAGAGAGAGAGAGAGAGAGAGAGAGAGAGAGAGAGAGAGAGAGAGAGAGAGAGAGAGAGAGAGAGAGAGAGAGAGAGAGAGAGACTGGCCATGGCCAAGAGGAGAGAAAGGGGAAAAGAGAGAAGAAAGGCTAGAGTAAGAGGGGGAGAGTAAGAGGTTGTGTGTGTGTGTGTGTGTGTGTGTGTGAGAGAGAGAGAGAGAGAGAGAGAGAGAGAAGAGAAGAGGAGAGGAGAGGAGAAAGTAAGAAGAGTGTAAGGGAAGTAAGAGGAGTAAGAGAGTGAGGAGGGACCAAACAGCCCCTCTTATGGTATGCTGTTATCTTTACTGTTGCTAGGTAACTGGAGAGGAGTTTAGCCTGAAGGTCAGAAGCTTGGGACATTGCCTAAGTGACTAAAAAGCCATGCTTCTCCTGTGGGGGCAGTAACTTTGACAGTGCCTTGAGTCCAGGAGACATGAGAGAACTCCTTCCGTCCTATGTAGGTGAATTATTACCACTGGGGCCCGGGGTTCAACATCGAGCCTTAACTGGAAACCGGCTGTCTGTGTGTAGCCCAATGCCCCACAATTGACAATACCAAACATCACAGTAATCAAGAGCAATGCCAAAGACCTGTGTGATTTGGGGGGATAAAGAGTAAATGTTAGCTTCCCTACAAGAGAACATTGCCAAACGGCATGATTCACCCTATGTACCATTCGGTGGGAGGAAAGACTAAGACCCGTGGACAGATCACAGTGGTAAAGAGCCCCAGCTGGTCTCTTGGAGTCCGACGCTCAATGGCTTTAAGTCCAGGGGATCTGATGCTCTCTTCTGGCCTCCGAGTGGTCAGACATGCATGTGGCACACATACATACATGCAGACTGCAGACAAAGCACTCACTCACATACAATGAAAAATTTGTAAATATTTCAAAATAAAAAAGGCTACTGATCCCTTGGGTAAGACTAGGATGATGGGCATTTCTTGGGACTGCAACTGAGGCTCCAAACCTACCTTCTCTCCATCACAGTTGGAGATATCCCAAATTTCACTATAAAACTTTTGGTTCATGAGATTCCTAAGTTTAGATCAGAGTCTGCAACAGAAATGTGGTCAGATAATAGGAGTGTCTGTTAGAAAAGTGAATCTCTCCACAAGGAAATAAGAAGCATTATCAATAAATACTTTGGTGACCAGCAGTCCAGCTGTGGAGTAAACAAGAATGTTCCTGCTATATGCAATGGGGTACACTTATGTAGTCCAGGCTACTCTAGAGGCTGAGACAGGAGGATTGATTGAATTTGGGAGTCTGAGGCCAGCTTAGGCAACCTAGTGAGATTCTGTTTCAAATCAAGAGGTTTTTTTTTTTTTTTTGAAAGATTTATTTATTTATTATATGTAAGTACACTGTAGCTATCTTTGGACACGCCCAGAAGAGGGCATCAGATCTCATTTTTGGATGGTTGTGAGCCACCATGTGGTTGCTGGGATTTGAACTCAGGACCCCCAGAATAGCAGTCAGTGCTCTTAACTGCTGAGCGATCTCTCCAGCCCAAATCAAGAGTTTTTGTTGTTTATTTTTGAGACTGTATTTTTATTACAATATTTCTTTCATCCCTCTTCTTCCTCCAAACCTTCCCATTTACCCATCACTGCTCTTTTCAAATTCATGGTCTCTTTCTTCAACAGTTATTATTGTATGCATACATGTATTTGTATGTTTGTTTGTTTATGTACAAACTGTTGAGTCCATATAATGTTACTTCCATGTATGTTTTCTCAAATCAAGTCTTAAAACAAGTACAAGAATTCAAATTATTCATTATATTTTATCAGATCATAATGGTATAAAAATAGACATTGGTAGGAAGAGAAACTACAGAGAGCATGCAATACTTGGAGACAGTATTGAGCAAATACGAGGCCACTGCAAAACTTAGGAAGGAGCCCCAGTATGGTAGTTCTGAGAGAACTTTATAGCTGTGAGTGCTTATGTTGAAACGTCAGAGAGGTCTTAACCTAATGGTACAGCTCAAGGTCTTAGAAAAGCAAAGAGCAATAGACCGTAAGAAATAACCAGATCAGGGCAGAAATTAAAGAAATAGAGACCAAAGGAAAAATGAATCAAATGACAAGGTATTTCTTTGAAAATATAACACTGATAAAATCCTAGATAAATTAATCATAGGAAAGGGAGATAATACTCAAATTAATAAATTAAAAGATAAATGGGAAAATTAAAGCAGATTTTAGTGAAATCCAGAGAAACAATACAGAATATTTTAAAAACTCCTTAAAAAACAAACAAACTGGAATATCTAGAAAAAGTGAATATTCCAAACCAAATAACCTGCCAAAATTAAATTTAAAACATATTAAGAATTTAAATAGACTCATACTAGGCAATGAGAAGTCTAATGTCTAAGGGACCCAAGCATCTTTTTTTTTTTTTTTTTTTTTTTTTTATTATTTTCTTTATTTACATTTCAAATGCTATCCCGAAAGTTTCCCATACCCCTCCCCCCACCTCT
>NC_034611.1:1034218-1056183 GCF_900095145.1 Mus pahari | reverse complement strand
TTCCCACTGATGGCCGATTAGGCCATCTTTTGCTACATATGCAGCTAGAAACACAAACCCAGGGGGTACTGGTTAGTTCCTGTTGTTGTTCCACGGACCCAAGCATCTTACTTTATTCCACTCATGTTCTAAGAATGATGTCTAAGGTTTTTATAGCATAGTGTATTGAGAACTTCATGTCTACTGAACAAAGATGGAGCCTGACTTCTTGCTCTGCTCTTTCACACTGCTTCATGGGATCCTGCCCTGTGGTATCCTTCTCCAGTGTATTCTGGGATGCTTGACTTGGTTCAGTTACTGCTGTGGCTTGTGGAACATGACAACCTGTCAGAAGGAGGGTGAGTTGATTAGTTTGTCTCAGTGTTCTGCGTATTTTATTCAGAACACTAGGAGGACAGAATGGGGGGGGGGGAAGGAATATTCGGACTTTTCCTTGTCCCTTTGCAAGTCCATTTGGCAATTGTTTACAGATTTCCCTTTATGCACTGTAGCAGGAGACAAGGATGCATGCAGAGTGACTGGGTTCCCATGGCTACCACAATGGCCAGTGGTTGTTACAAAGGACTTGGGATGTACAGTTAGATGCCTGGGTTCCTCTTCAGGTGTTACTTCGTACCCACAGACATCTCTGTACCTCAAACCCCTCTGGAATGCAATACTAGCTTGTCTATAATGTAGTGTGATTTTGATGACCAACTGAAATAGGCCCAACAGAAATAAACAAAATCCTCTCCCAATTATACATTTAAGAGATCTTTACACTGACATAAAGCTTTCTTAGAGACCACATAGGAGAGAGATAAATTTTAGGAGTTTGAGGCTCAGGTTTGAATGAGATAGTATGTTTACACTATGCATTGCAGGGCAGTAAAACTCTGGGTGTGACAGATAAGCCCTTGAATGAGGGCAGAATGGCTAAGAGCCACTTGCTTAACAATTGGCCAGCTGTCCCATTGTCTCTTCAACCTCAAAATGTTAGCATTTAACTCTTGACCTTGGCTTTTGGCCACCATTTGCTCTTCCCAATGCTTCCCAGTTTTCCCGAGGTTCACCAGTACAAAGGCACCCCTGTTCTCCCACACCTGGGGTCTTGGTTGTTGCACTGTCAGGGACAGACACAGGGCTACACTGATAGCCTTGACTTCTTACAGTTCTCATGAATAGGTGATCATTATGTTACTTATCAAATCTTCTGAGAATACAGGGGACTACCTGGAATAATTCAGAGTATTACTGGTGAACAAAATTCCATGTCACATGATAGAATTGGAGAGAAAGAACTGGGTTTGGGGGTCAGTTGATTCAGATGAAGTATGGGCTCTTGTCTTTTTCTTTAGGCTTTAGAAAAACGACTCTACCAATTTACAGTTCAGTTTGTTCATCTGAAAAACAGGGCAATAATAGCTGCTAAAGTCATGTTCCAGGGTTACCATGAGAGAAGGTATGTTTGTTGGTGCATTCTCCATGATGCGTTGGACACAGAGCTAGTCTGCATTGCCTTGCTAAACAAGAGCAGTTGGAAGGAGAGTGGGATTTTATGTTACGTATATACTTAACGTTTAATCTTCATAACATACCACCTCTGTGATAGCAATTATTTATTTATTCTTTTTATTTGTGTGGCAATATATTTTCTTTTTCATTAATATTTTATTAGATATTTTCTTCATTTACATTTCAAATGCTACCCCCAAAGCCCCCTATACCCTCCCCCTATCCTGCTCCCCAACCCATCCACTCCTGCTTTCTGGCCCTGGCATTCCCCTGTACTGGGGTATATGATCTTCGCAAGACCATGGGCTTCTCCTCCCATTGATGGCCAACTAGGCCATCCTGTGCTACATATGCAGCTAGAGACACAGCTTTGGGGGTACTGATTAGTTCATATTGTTGTTGCTCCTACAGGGTTGCAGCCCCTTCGGCTCCTTGGGTCCTTTCTCTAGCTCCTCCATGGGGGCCCTGTGTTTGTGATGGCAATTATTATGTCTCCATACTAATCGGAGAGATTAAGATGACACACTGCCAGGCAGCCTTGCCAAAACTCAAGCCTAGGTTATTTGGAACTCTCGCTCTTTGTACAATTCCTGCTCTCTTCCTTTTAGAGCAAGTGCAGACTTTGACTCTAGGCAGTTCATTAATGCCTTCTCTGCTTGGATATGCAGATATAAAACAAAGAAGCAGACCCTCAAGTTTACTTTCTCTATTCCCCCTCTTAATGCAAACAGGACTTCTGTATTTGAGAATGGAAAGGACATGCTTAGTGGCAGTGTCAGAAAGAGTCAAAGCTGATGGTTCTTCAGACACCACATCTAAGTGGGTGTTTAATCCAGGAGCATTAGAAGAATGACAGCTGGCCAGACTGCTATGAGATTCCATAGGGACAGTAAATGTTCATCCCAAGAGCCCTAAGCCAAAGCACATGCCGTTGTCAGACAGGCAGGCAGCCGAGCCTTTGAGTCCAGCCGCACTAGCCCCTGAGAAACACCTTATGCCGTTGNTAGCCAGAGTCAAGGCTCTCTAGACTTAAAGGAAGCTGTTAAAGGGAAATGCAGAGAGCCCAGGGAGCACTGTGTTGTGTGAAAATGTGGTATAAGCCTCTAAGTATTTTCTTGTCAGGGATTGTGACAAGGCTTAAAAATATGGAAATTTCAGATCTGCCAGCTACCTGAATTGTAGGGAGATAGAAAAAAAGTAGAGATGTTTGGTAGAACTTGTTATTAAACCTAGCTTTTAGAAATAGTTTCCAAATAAAATTACCTCTGAGCACCTGCTGGAGCTTAGTATGTTTGTTGATAGACGTGTTCACTATCAGAAAAACAACAGTTGATAACAAGACATAAAACCAGTTCATCCATCAAAACCCTCCACCAATGTAGCTTGTTGCAAAACCTGACATTCTTTTCTCTTTTTTTTTTTATTGGATATTCTCTTTATTTACATTTCAAATGTTTTCCTCTTTCTAGGTCTCCCCATCGGAAAACCCTGTCCCCTCCCCCTCCCCCTGCCTCTATGAGGGTGTTCTTCTCTCACCCACCCACTTCAGTCTTCCCGTCCTGGCATTCCCCTACACTGGGGCATCGAATACCTCCCCTCCCACTGATCCAACAAGGCCACATATGCGGCCGGAGCCATTTGTCCCTCCTTGTGTTCTCTTTGGTTGGTGGTCCAGTCCCCGGGGGCTCTGGGAGGTCTGGTCTGTTGACTCTGTTACACCCTTCATGGGGATGCAAACCCCCTCAACTCCTTCAGTCCCTTCTCCAACTCCTCCATCAGGGAGTCCAATAGTTGGCTGCAAGCAACCACCTCTGTATTTGTCAGACTCTGGCAGAGCCTCTCAGGAGAGAGCCACATCAGCAAGCACTTCCTAGAATCCAAAATATTGTCCAGGTTTGGTGTCGATGGATTCCCAGGTGGGGTAGTCTCTGGATGGCCTTCCCTTCAGTCTCTGCTCCACACTTTGTGTCCATATTTCCTCCTGTGAGTATTTTGTTTCCCCTTCTAAGAAGCACTGAAGCATCCACACTTTGGTCTTCCTTCTTCTTGGGCTTCATATGGTCTGTGAATTGAATCTTGGGTATTCCAAACTTTTGGGGTAATATCCACTTATCAGTGAGTGCAAACCGTGTATGTTCTTTTGACACACACCTCACTCAAGATGTTCAAGTTCCGTCCTGCGAATTTCATGAAGTTATTGTTTTTAATAGCTGAGTAGTATTCCATTGTAAATGTACCACATTTTCTGTATCCATTCTTCTGTTGAGGGACATCTGGGCTATTTCCAGCTTCTGGCTATTACAAATGTGGCTGCTATGAACATAGTGGAGTATGTGTCCTTATTACATGTTGGAGCATCTTCTGGGTATATGCCCAGGAGAGGTACAGCTAGGTCCTCCAGACAATTTTCTAGAGAGATACCAAACACCAATGTTAAATCAGGATCAGATAAACCATAGTCCGTAACTCCTAAAGGAATAGAAGCAGTTATTAAAAGTCTCTCAACTCCCCCCCCCCCAAAAAAATCCCAGGATCAGATGGGTTTAGTGGAGAATTCTATCAGACCTTCAAAGAAGACCTAATACCAGTACTCTTCAAATATTCCACAAAATAGAAACATTAGGAACACTACCCAATGTGTTCTATAAAGCCACAGTTACACTGATACCAAAACCACACAAAGATCCAACAAATAAAGAGAACTTCAGACCAATTTCCCTATGAATATCGATGAAAAATACTCAATAAAATTTTTTATTAGATATTTTCTTCATTTACATTTCAAATGCTATCCCGAAAGTCCCCTATACTCTTGCCCCACCCTGCTCCCCTACCCACCCACTCCCACTTCTTGGCCCTGGCATTCCCCTGTACTGGGGCATATAAAGTTTGCAAGACCAAGGGGCCTCTCTTCCCAATGATGGCCGACTTGGCCATCTTCTGCTACATATGCAGCTAGAGACACGAGCTCTGGGGTGGGGGGTGCTGGTTAGTTCATATTGTTTTTCCCCCTACAGGGTTGCAGCCCCCTTCAGCTCCTTGGGTACTTTCTCTAGCTCCTCCATTGGGGGCTCTGTGTTCCATCCAATAGATGACTGCGAGCATCCACTTCTGTATTTGCCAGGCAGTGGCATAGCCTCACCTATATTTTGGCCCGCACTGGCTCTCCGACTCCAACGGAGATAGATACCTGCTATCTTACTCATACTTATATTTTCCATAGTAACATGGCTTCGAGAAACCTGTTTTACCATCACAAGAAAAAAGCTACAACAGATTCACTAGTGATTCATTAGTGAATAATTTTGAAGAATTTAACTTCCTAACTACTGAGCATTCTCAAAATTAAGGCAGAATATTGGATGTCTAGATGGGTGTAACTGTCATGACTACAAGCACAGGGATGACTGCTTTGGCTGTCTCTTGTTAAATATCTGACACAAATGGAAGAGTTATATTCACTTCTGAGATTCTTGACAGCAGCTCTCTAAACTGGTTATTAATAGTCCAATTTTATAAACAGGGACAAAGGATCTCAGTGTCTGAAAAAATGATGGAATTTGAATTCAAGTTACCATGACTCCAAATAATGTTCTTTTTCAATACAAAATGGGAGAAATAAAGGTTGATTATCCAAGGTCAGGTAAAACGAGATGTTTTCTCCAGTGAGTGACCTAGGGCATTGCAGACACATGTTCTGAGTCCTGAGGCACAAATGTAATGCATAAAAACCCTTCATTAACCTTTAATGAAGAGATGCAAGTCAAAACTGCAGAAATTCTGTAACCCTCTTCCAAACAGGTATGGTTTGAATGGGCCTCGCAGGGCACAGTTTGCCAAAAGGGCTGGCCAGACTTAATAATTTTTAGTGTGAGTTATCTCTTGAGAAGAGCTCTTTTGTCATGGAAAGATTAAAATAAATATCTCCTAAAATATTTAGGTTATTTTCATGTGCATGAGTGCTTTGACTGTGTGCATGTGCACCAGTAAGTCAGAAAAGAGTGTCCAGATAGTTGTGAGTGACCATGTTGGTGCTGCGAACTAAATCCAGTCATTTGCAAGAGCAACAAGTTGTTCTTCACTGTTGATCCATCTCTCCAGTCCCAAATAAACTCTTTTTTATATGGGAAGACTTGGTAATTCTCCTTGTACTACACAAATGCTACTGTATTTAAATGATCACAAAAAGTATTTTTCAGCAAAAAGTATTTCCTATCAGCAATTGCAATGAAACTAGACTTACCAAATAAGGTATTTTGGTGGACTTAATCCATCTGTAATCTAGTTTATTGACAGCAGTTTCTGCTGAGCTTTGGCATAATTTATCTGCAGTATTATTTAAGCATTGAAAGTGAGATTGAAGCATGTGGTTAATTGTTTATCTCATAGAGTAATGTGTCCCTTGATGGGGAAATGTTTAGCTGAAGGTCTTGCATTATGTGTATTGTCAAAACACATATGTTGATTGAACTTATTTCAAAAGGTCAACAATTAGTTTAGGTTTTGGTGAGTTATACTTCATCACTCTGGGTTTTTGGTGAGACGGAACATCATGATAGGACACATAGAATAGACTTACTTATCACCTGACATCCAGGCAAGACAGGAGAGGAGAGAGAGAGAGAGAGAGAGAGAGAGAGAGAGAGAGAGAGAGAGAGAGAGAGAGAACAGTTCTTCTCCCACTTGGGTTCCCTTATGGCTCTCAGACCATTGTGTCTTTCCTCACTGGTTGTTGTTCCATTGTCTCTATCCCCGTTGGTTGCTGTTCCATCATCTCTAGAGATGCCCTTATAGTCTCACCAAGAAGTTTGCTTGAGTAATGTCCTAGGTATCTCTTGATCTGATTGAGCTGATAACTAAGATTTACCCACACAGTCATTAGACAGCTCCGAGGTAGCTCTGTGTAGACTGGGTCTCAGCTTCCAGTCTTTTATTGCTGAGTTTGGTCCTGTATTTATACTACTTATGGTCTGTTCTGTCTTGCAGATATTCACTTATTCCTTCACTTGCTCAACAGATGTTTAAGAGACACATACTAAATTTGAGGCTGTCTATATGTATACTGGCTGGTTTTGTGTGTCAACCTGACACAAGCTGGACAGAAAAAGTAGCTTCAGAGAGTCAGGCGGATTTCTGAGTTCGAGGTCAGCCTGGTCTACAGAGTGATTTCCAGGACAGTCAGGGTTACACAGAGAAACCCTGTCTCGAAAAACCAAAAACCAAAAACCCAAAACCAAACCAAAAAAACAAACAAAACAGAAAGTAGCTTCAGTTGAGAAAATGCCTCCACGAGATCCAGTTGTAAGGCATTTTCTTGATTAGTGATCAAGGGGGGAGGGGAGGGCCCATTGTGGGTGGTGCCACCACTGGGCTGGGAGTCTTGGGTTCTATAAGAAAACAAGCTGAGCAAACCAGGGGAAGGAAGCAAGCCAGTAAGTAACATCCCTCCATGGCCTCTTCATCAGCTCCTGTTTCCTGACCTGCTTGAGTTCCAGTACTGGCTTCCTTTGGTGATGAACAGCAATGTAGAACTGTAAGCTGAATAAACCCTTTCCTCCCCAACTTGCTTCTTGGTCATGATGCTTGTGCAGGAATAGAAACCCTAAGACAATATGCTTTAATTAATAAAGCACTGAGTGAGGCACAGACCTTGCCTTCATACTTGTGTTTTAGTTGTGGGGAGGGGTGGAGTGGACAGATCTCAGCTGCAGACTGATGGCACAGACATAGGATAGATGGAAGAGAATGTAACAATAAAATTACTCACAGGTCAGGATATAACTCACAAGGGAGAAAAATGAATCTAGGAGCTAAGAAGGGCCTGGCTTTGGAAGGGTGGATGAAAGGAGAATACTTTGGGAATAGATGGTGACAGAGCTGGCAGAGCAGAGCTAACATCTTATATTGAGGGATCCAGGTGGGGATGGGGAGAGTTCAAAGTGAGGGAGGTGGGCAGAAACTCCCACCCTCACTCTACTGCCCTCTGTTCATTGCTCAGAGTTGTTTTTCACCGTGGAAATACAGCTAGGGGCCCGAAGATAAGGAGGTTCTTCTGCTTTAGCTTTTGGAGGCAGGAGATGGGGTGGAGCAGGAAGCAAGGAATGTAAAGAGACAAACAAGTTAAGCAGAGTCCATTCCCTTCACCTTTATACCTACTTTCATCCTTTGTGCAGCCAAGTTTGTGTCCTAATACAAGGAGCATACAGCTCTCCATCTGTCACCATATCATTGACAGTATGCTACCATTTTCATTACATACTCAGCTAAGTGCTAGACTGTTAAGAACCATCACTGTCCTTCATTTAAGGTGATGAGGGTCTGAGGAAGGAAGGAGAGACAAAAAATTTATTACCATAGAATGTAGTTGCTATATTTTCTTCCTGACTGATCTTATAATTGCTTTTATTCAGCAGCCATTTGCCTCAACTTTTGCTGGCCCTTTCCCTGATGATTAAGGCCAAATGATAGCGCCCCCCTCCAAGATTGTGTGTCGAATCCCTACTCCCATGTGAGATTAGGAGGTGGAGCCTTTGAGAAGTAATTAGGATTAGGTGAGGCTCTGGCATCTTCATGAATGGTATTATTGCCATTGTTCAGAGTGATGAGGGATGGTATTTTAGCTCCATGCTTTCTGCTACATGATGATACACCAGAAGTCTTCTAGATACCTGATGTCAAGCTTCCAGCTGCTAGAGCTGTGAGTAGAGCAGATCAGCACCTAAGCCAACTGGGTGTTGTTCCATTATAGCAGCCTGAACTAAGTTATGGACTCAAGCAGAATGTCTTACCTGAAAAAAGGACTCAAACATTCTTTTTCTGGTGGGACCTGAGTCCTTGGGTGTTTTATTCTAATTGGGTTGTAGGGTTCTGTTGACCTGGGCTACTGCACAGGAGGGTTTTAGAGGGGCCTAGTGAACCTCTGTCTTTCCGGTATAGTCAGTTTCCATTGTGTAGCACAATCTGATTTCCTCCTGGTAATTGAGCTCAATCACCCTGGCCAGCAGAATGACTACCTTCATCTGTCTATTAATTCATGGGTATAAGAATCCCAGCAAAGCCAAAGGGCAGTCTCAGAATTCATCAGAATGAAGACCATGTTTCCTGGTAGAACCATGCTTCCCTTGGCACTAAGGCTTTCAAACCTATTACTGAGTCTAGACTCATGTTGATAGAACACAGAATTCCTCTGAGTTGTTTACACAAGATTTAAAAAAAATCACCAGGTAGAATGGTAAGAGGAAATGTTAGCACCTCCTCTCTTTGCTCCGGGACGTATACATTCCAGCTGTAGAGAGATAGGAACATACCGACACATGTTTGAGATACATGTATCTGGTAGGCTGGCACCCAGCCTCACCTTGCGTGGTTTCCCAGCTGTCTGCAGTAGCTGATTTTTCATCGGTTATACTACCTTTATATCAAGCTTGTTGGCTTGGGAAGTTAAGACTGGTGATCACCACAAATGTAATAAGCCTATTGTCTTCTTTTGCTTTACAGATTCCTTCTATAAGAAATCACAAACAAAGACAATAACAAATCTTGTAAATCCATGAATGGAAAACAGGCAGGAAAGGAACACCAATGCCCAGAATATGAACCTAACTATAAGGACACATTTTCTATTATGGAAGGAGAGCGTTTTAATTTACCTGCCTCTGATGACCAACTGGACCCCTGGAGAACTGTCATATCTGAGAGTTGGTGTTGGCTTTTACTATTGGCTGGTTGGTTACTCAGCAGGTAGGCAGCTCAGTAAGTTTTGGGAGATCCCTGTGTGACCTTCATGGCAGGACTTAATCTGGGCCCGTCAAGCAGTGTGTGAAGGGTAATATATCCTTTTGACTGCTGAGCGTCTCCTTAGAACTAATCCTCCTGTGCATGTCTATAGGCTTCATAGCCGCTCTAGAAGTATAGCTTCTCAACCTTCACCAAGTTTCTGATTTTATTCTTGACTTTCCCCTTACAAGCGCCCATGCTGTTAGCTCCTGATCATGATCAGCCAATCCAATCATTTCCCCTTTCTTGGGAAGTGAGTGAACAGGTGTATGTCAAAGTTCTGCCTTGAGAGTCACATTAACTAATGCTTTCCTGGGAAGCCTGAAAACAACATCAACATCAACATCAACAACAACAACAACAACAACAACAACAACAACAACAAAACAGACCCATTTGTTGTTAGCCCCAGGCATTTTCCTTCTGTCTTACCTGGTAACAGGGAATCCATAAGAAATCATAGATGGACTGAGGAAGACATGGCAAAACATGAGTGGGTGTATTTGATCATACTGTGCACCCTGAGATTGTATTATTTCCTAAAAAAAAAAAAAAAAAAATCTGTTCTTAGTTGTGGAGTGGCTCAGCTATAACATACACTTTTAATCCAAGAGTTTTCTGCTTGACTATTGTAAACAGGATTAAACAAAGTTGATAACAGGCCAAGAGGCTGAGCAAGCAACCAGTTGACAGGAAGTGAACATAGGATTACTAAAAACAGAACAGACAGAGTAAGAGGGAGTCAGGAGGACAGATAGAGATGCACAGGAAGTAGAAGAGAGGGACATTTAGTTTGAAAGAGATTTATTTTTGAGATGGTATGAGAAAGGGGATTCTTTCTGGGATGTCAGCTGAGGAGAAAGGGCGGACGAGTGCTTTCTCTGCCTCTCTGAGCTAGCAGGCTTTCACCCGAGCATCTGCCTCCCCAGTCTACACTGGTAAAATTGAATGACTGAGATTTTATTAAAAAAACAAGTACTAAGGACCTTCAAGCCTCTCTTCTATGCCTTCTGAACATGCTTGGCCATTTTTCACTTAGAGTGCACAATCAATTTTATGATTTTTGATGTATCCTGTAGAATAAATAGCAAGTTAATATTATTCAATAAAATACCAATGGAATGACCACTACTTATTTTCAAGACCCAACTGATGACAGACATTTAAGGACAAATGTGGGTCATCTGATGGTCCACATTTAGTTTACCAGGGCTAAGGAACGAGTCAAGAACTACATTTCAACTGGTAGAAGATATGACTTGTTGGAGGGTCCTTTATAGCATGGACTGGATAATCTCATCTGTGAATTCCTTCCTAGAACAGAAGAGAACTGATATAGGCTTTGGAAGATGAATAGTCAGATGGACACATTATGGACCAGCAAAATCAAAGCGATGCAGAATGGAATCATGTGGCTGAGTTTGGTGTTAGTAGATTGTGAGGTGGCTACCGCGAGCCTTGAACTCAGGAAAGTAGTCATTTTTTCTTGGGAGAGGAGTTATATCTCTAGGGAAATATATTTGTGTATCTTCTGGTTTCCTGAAGAGTGCTCTGCCTTAAAATTTTATATACGTTTTGAAATTAGAATTTTAATTGAAAATATAATTAGTTACATATTGTATTATTTATCATAGTAGGGTCATGACTTTTTTCTATCACTCAACCAATTTACCATCTGTGAGAAAAATATCTTCTTTCAGACTATGTACCTTCTCTGTTCATTTAGTTTATTTGTTCTCTCCTTCTCTGCTCTTCTTTGAGTGCGTGGAGGCACTAAGGTGGGAATTGGCTTCTATTCGGCTATTTAATTTTAATCGTTAATTTTTGAACCTATTTGGATTCTTTGCCAAATAACTTCCTAAGAAACAATCATCTTTGCATGAAATATTAATGCAGAAACCTCCCATTTGTTAACTTTCTATTTTCCTTCATACAACTGAGTATTTTGCCTAAGTTACATGATGTATTCCATAGATAATGAGCCTTGTGTTTTTCTAAGGCATGGTGTTGTTAAAATGTGTAAGATTCAGTTGATAAAATATTAAAGTTTAGTCAGCACATACAAACTTGAAGAATGGTTAGATGGTCTCAGCAGAGAGAAAATAAGATTATCTTATACAATGAAGTACCATCCATTGTGAGCCCTTGCTTCTGCGTTTAAAAATGAGAAGTTTTGTTGTTTTTTGACAAGAGCAGGGCATGCTATCAACCAAAAGCACCATCTGGACCCAGATCCCAGGGAGAGTGAAAGACAGAACAAATGGCAGACCAAAAGTTTGGATCAGGATGGTGTGCCTTTGATTTCAAAGACTGTTTCATGCCTGAATCTGTTTGTAGAAGGTGGAACATGATAATGGGCCTTAGTGACACACAGAGAAACACTGGGTCATCAGAGGAGAAGGCAAAGGTGACTAAATTTGAGAGGAAACTTACCACTACAGCAGAATTGGAATTCCCATATAAGCCCTGAAAAAAATGCAGGTGATGCTCAACCATGGAGTGGGGATGAGTTTGAGTCCCGCAGGATCTGAGGCTTGTTATATTGTCCTTATAAAAGAGAAGGGATGAGTTACTGCGCCGTTCACCATCATCTTATTCTCTCACAGTCTAGAGAACTGCATGGCTGCAAACCACAAAGGTGGCTAGCTTCCCTAAGGTTGTCCAAACTTCATTCCAGTTCCCAATATTACTATGCTGAGCACACTCTAAATTCGAAACACTATGTTAGTCTAAGAGTAAGAGAAAGTTCTGTCAGGAACACAGTCAGGGGTTCACTTTTCAAAACCAAACTGGAGTGACAGGTAAGCATGCATCATGTTCTCCAGGCAGCATCTAGAAATATTGAGTAAGCTTGAATTACCAATTTTTAAATTGATGCTGTATACGGAGGTCTCTACAGAGTTAGTCCAGCTCTTTTAGCATCTGATGAAGCATCCAGCCATGTAACCAGCATTAGCTTAGAAGCTAGGGAAGAAAAGAAAAGAAAACTAACCTGTCCTAATATCCTTGTCAAGGGAAAATCACGATTCATCATTGTCACCTACTGACTGCAGTGTCATTAATTTGTTTCACTGAAGAAAAAAACATTTTTTTTGTGTGTGTGGGGGGGTCAGGACATCCATGTCCTGTGTACTTGTGTATAGGGCTCTGCAACCAAATCAAACAGTTTTAATTTTAGGTGCTTACAAGTGTGTTCATAAGATTTAGAGATGTAAAAAAAAATTAAATAACAATGCAAATTGTTAAACTTTAGACAAGAATAAACATGTCCATATGCTGAATATGCTTCACTTTCTTTTCCTTTTGTGTGTGTGTGTCTCAGAAGAATGGGTCTTTTATAAATTCCAAGCTAGCCTTGAACACTTGGACCTTCGACCTCTGCTTCCAGAGTATTGAAATCTCAGAGTGTACTATTTCCAACTCTGAGTCTTTTAAGAAAAGTCTTTTTGGAAAACTTCAGTTATCTTTAAGCATTTTGGGAGTAAGATGATAGAAATTCTTCCTTTTGGAAATTACTGTTATTATTTTAAGTGTGTGTGGTATGCATGTGTATGTGGGCATATGTGTGCATATATATGTGTGTGTGTGTGTGTGTGTGTGTGTGTGTGTGTGTGTGTGTATACGCTCATTGGTAAGAGGCCCTCTGACACCCAGCTCCCAGCTTGTCTTGGTAGAGATCCACAGGAAAGATTTTTGGAGAAAAGGCAAAACCCCTTTGAATCTTGTATCTGAGTTATTACAAAATGTTAGCTCAACTTATTTTTGTCCTGTAGAAACTCATAAAGAGTGTAGGTAATTTTTTTTCCTTATCTGCCTACTATGTTTTGCCTGAGGTAAGGGGCTCATGTCCAGTCTTTCCCATAGCTGGGGGAACTGGCCTTCTTCATTATGTGATTAACTGTTTAACTTCTGCTTTCAGCTTCCTGATAAACTCAAGGAATTTCCTTCTTTGCAGACTTCCTGTGCTTTTCTCATTGTTGTGTGGTGTTCTTTGTGTCCTTCTCTTGTGAGGAGAACAGAAATTGCTTTATTTCATTACTAATGAGAAGACTGGTTTTATAGGTTCTTTTCCCATGGCCATCAGTGTTTGGGCCCATGGCTGTAAATCAACATCTGACATCAACTTACTTCTATATGTTTCACTGAAGTTTATTGTAATTAAATCAGTTGTAATTCTTTCTCTCTATTCCAGCGTTTCTTGTGGTCCCAGCCTCCTCTGTTTCCCTAGCTGTTGTCATGGATGTCAAGACATTGTGGAACTGACATTGTGTTTTATTTGAATCAGACTTAATGAGAGTTAATAGTAAGAACTTCCATTTCTTTGCCACTGTTTTGGTTGTATTTTTTCTTTAATTATATTTTTGTTTTCATTCAGCTTGGCCAAGCATGGTTTTATTCTAAAGTCAGAATAGAAATCTCCTTAAGCTTTTGTGTATCTGAACTATCTTTATTTCTTGAGTATATTACAAATACTTGTGAGATTTTAAAATCATGGTCATGACTGGTTCATTGTATTTTAGAATCTATAATTGCCCATGAGAGTACCAACAAGACTAGATTTTTTTCACCCCCAGCTACTGAACTTCATCTTGGTGCTTCAAGGAATTTCTCTGTTTTCATCCTACTGGACACTTGTTGATCCCATTGCTTTTTTCCTCCTTCTGTATATTTCTTCTTCTTTCTCCTCCTCCTCCTCTTCCTCTTTCTCCTCCTTCTCTTATCCTTGTCTTCCTTCTCCTTCTCATCTTCCTTCTCCTCTCTTCCTCCTCTTCCTTTTTGTGAATATGTCTCTCTTTTTGTAATCTTTTTTAGGCAGACATTAAATCTTTAAAATACTTTTGTATTTTCCACTGTTGAGCAGTGTCTCAGGACAACCTTTCAGGGTATTGTCCAAAGAAGCCATCTTTCCTACTAATCAGCACACTCAGTGCTCTTATTTCAAAGACTAAAGTTCTGCTTCCAAGAGTCTCAGTTGTTGTTCTTAATAACTTGGTTCAATTTAAAGGATCCATTATATTTTCTTACTAATTAAAGTGTAGTTATATCCATCAATCATGGTTTAAAATATCACTAGTTCCATTACATTTAATTCCTCAAATGACTGTGTTATGGCAAGAATGGGAAATGTCCTCCACAGCTTATGTGTTTGAACACTAGGTTTCCAAACAATAGTTCTCTTGGGAAGTGTGTGGAGCCTTTGGGGGCTGGAGTCTTGCTTCATAGAGTAGGTACTGGGGAACGGGTCTTGTGGTTTTATAGCCTGTCTGTACCTTCTGTTTTCTCTCTGCTTCCTGACTTCAGTTGCAATGACCAGCCAGGCACCTTCTGCATTTGCAACCCCACCTTCCTCCCTGTGATAGACTGTAGCTCCTTAAACCATGAGCCAATATGAAATACTTCCATCCTTAAGTTGTGGCTCATCAGGTATTTAGTCACAGCAACAGGAAACATAACTAGTATAGCTAGTTCATTCATGTTGTGAGAATCCATCTTCTTTAGCACCTCATTTCTCTTTACTGTTTTGCTTCGATTGGCTATGTGCTCATCTGGAACATGAGCTGCTACTGTACTAGTCTCTGCTTCATCTAATTGCCTTCCCCGTTTCCAGTCTTCGAGGCAGTGTTGTGGCCTGTTGCTCCTCTGGAGATAGAGGCTTCCCCTTCACCTGGATACCAGGGAATATTGTCTCAAATTCTGAATTCAGGACACACAATGGATGTGCATTTTTCTGTCGTGAAACACAAACATATACTGGACCGGTTGTCAAACCAGAAGGAGGGAGGGACAAAGGGCTCAGAGTCCTCCCATGCCTGCCTCTACCTTGATCTTGTAGTCAATCTAGGTCCTCTCTTCTTTCTCTTTTTACCTCTCAGCCTGGAGCTGAAGACGTTTTACTCTCTGTATTAGTCCTCTCTTACATCTGAATTGACTATTATTCAGTTTCTCAAAATAATATCATTTGCTTTTAATTTTTTCCACATGTGTGTAATAAATATCTGGTTATAGAGCACGTCAATTTCTAGTGCTATTTAAAAAGATTGTCATACTGATGGGGACCTGAGATGAGGGATTTTAGTTTGCAGACTTGATCTCATCTATGAATGAGCCATGATAAAGCACATTCATGTAGCTTAAAGGAAGGACCTCAGATCATCTGGCAACGTTTGTTCCAATCATTGATGCAAATGAAAACTTGTACTATGAGCAGATGCTAATCTTTAGCATTGCCTAGTTTACTGATGCTGGGTCATGCTTTAATAAGACCCTTTAAGGCCAGTAACATATAGCTTATAAGATGGGACAATGGAAACCCAAAGAGGTGATTTAGTTTAGTCCAACAGATAGCAAGAGACAGCCAGGGTTCATCTCTCTCTCTTTCTGTATTACCATGACAGCAACTGCCTTTCATTAGAAGGCATAAGGTAACAATAATGACTAATGTCTTAACTGAGGGATAGAAGCAAAATATATTCAGCACTCCCAGCAAATCGTGAAATCAGTAATTACTGATTAAGAAAGATAAGTTAGCAACAAATCATTGAACTGACTGCATTTTTCAATTTCATTTTATTGCCTTGTCAATAAGATTTATTCTAGGAGCAATTTGTGAAGTGTTAGTGTATTTTTTTTTTTAGTGTGCTGTATGCATAAATGGTATTTACATATGTTGGCAAGTTGCAGGTTCTATTTTGAATTGACTTTTCTTATAGCTTTCAGCTGAGGTTTAATTTCCTATAAGCAGTAATTACCAAAACCAAGTGCCCCTGAAAGTGAATGCTGTTTCTGGTTAGAGAGAATCACATGCATCCTGTGGCATGCTTTGATTGCTTGCTAGAGTTACTTATAAAAATATTTCCCAACAAGTATGATAATGTGGGATTCAAGAGCAATAAATGCACAGAGTGGAAATGGTTTAAGCTGTTGTAAAATCCATATTGTTTTGTGTAAGAAGCATTTTAAAAAATGTATACCATAATAAACAGTTGGGAAACTAAAGGAGAAATGTACAAATAAAAATATTTGCAATTTTAGTCGAGATGCTTTAAATCCACAAGTTCCAGAGTACTTACAAATAAAGCAATGTTGTCAGAATACAAGATGTTTTAGAGAGAGAGGCAGAGTGGAGTACATGCAGCAGGAGCATCGTGTCCTTGTACAGATGTCCTGGGATTGATGTTGTAGTAACAACCATTGCAACTTGAAAAAAAATCACAAGTCAGAAATAAGTTGGATGTGCCAAACCTGCAAACATTATAGTTTCACCTAACCTCCTTTAAGTATTAACACTTACATTAGCCCACAGTTGAGCAAAAGCATATAGCAAAAATCCCACTTCCTACATAATGAAGTATTGACAGTACAATGTCCATTGTACTGAATGATGTATTAACGTGTAAACTGAGCACTGTTCTGATTCATTATCAATTATAAAACAGAACAGGTGTCAGCTTGTAAATCATAAAAATGACAAAAATCAGAAGCTAAACCATCATAAATCAGGGACCATATGCACTCACTTCGTAGACTGTACACTCTGTTGTTCTATTACCTTGGTATAGAGTAGCATGCAATACTGTCCCCCTGCCACCCCTGCCCAACATGCACACACACATACACACACACACACACACACACACACAGGGTCATAAGGTAAAAACAAATTGTTTGGTATTCACCTCTGACTAATCATTATTCGAGTTAACTTTCTTACAGGCAAGAAACACAAATGCCTTTCTCAAACCCTTTTCTAGTGAGTCACTGCAGGTGGTCAATGTCAGGCAGCAGACCAAAGGAAAACAGTTTAAAGAGCCAACTCTGAGGGACTGCTCTGGTCCAGATGGTTTGGGAACCATTCATTCAGATGACATTTTTACTGTTGGGAATCTTCAGTCTCTTCTATACCTATTATCCTTAGGTTTGGTCTTCTCATTATGTCCTGGATTTCCTGGATGTTTTGGGTTAGGAACTTTTTGCATTTTGCATTTTCTTTGACTGTTGTGTCAATGTTTTCTATGACATCTTCTGCACCTGAGATTCTCTCTTCTATCTCTTTAATTCTCTTGATGATGCACGCATCTATGACTCCTGACCTCTTTCCTAGGTTTTCTATCTCTAGGGCTGTCTCCCTTTGTGGTTTCATTATTGTTTCTATTTCCATTTTTAGATCCTGGATGAATTTGTTCAATTCCTTTACCTGTTTGATTGTGTTTTCTTGTAATTCTTTAAGGGATGATTTTTGTTTTCTCTTTAAGGGCTTCTACCTGTTTACCTGTGTTCTCCTGTATTTCTCTAAGGGAGTTATTTATGTCCTTCTTAAAGTCCTCTATCATCATCATGAGATGTGACTTTACGTCAGAGTCTTGCTTTTCTGGTGTGTTGGGGTATCCATTACTTGCTGTGGTGGGAGAACTGGGTTCTGATGATGCCAAGTAGCCTTGCTTTTTGTTGCTCATGTTCTTGCACTTGCCTCTTGCCATCTGGTTATCTCTGGTGTCAGTTGGTTATCTCTGACTGGGGCTTGTCCTTCATGTAAGCCTATGTGTCAGTGCTCCTGGGAGACCAGCTCTCTCTGGGCAAAATTTGGGTGTGGTGAGTTGTGGCACAGGGTCAGCTCTGGGGTGCAGACAGAGACCAGAGGATCCTGTCCCTGGCTGCTCCTTGGTTCCTGTGTCCTGAGGTCTCTAGGTGTGTTCCTCTTGGGTCAGGAATTTGAGCAGACATGGTGGTCTCACCTGTGCTCTCAGGTTGTCAGCACTCCTGGGAGACCTGCTTGCTCTCTCCTGGCGGGATTTGGGTATGGAGAGCTGTGGCACAGGGTCAGCTCTAGGTGCAGATGGAATATTGTTGTGGATGGGCCTAGCGCTTTTCTTGTGAACCAGTCCCCTGATGAATAAAGTAGTCAATCACTGGGTGAGTAGGCAGGACTTCCAGGTCAAGGCCTGGAACCTTCAGACAAGGCCATCCTCTGCTAGATATATATCTGGAGCCACGGATTCCTCCCTGTATACTCCTTGGTTAGTGGTCTAGTCCATGGGAGGACTGAGTGGTTCCGGCCCACTGATATTCTTCTTCCTATGGGGCTGCAGTCCCCCTCCACTCCTCCAGTCCTTCTGCCAGCTCCCCCACCAGGGTCCCTGAGCTCAGTTTTATGGTTGGCTCCAAGCATCCACTTCTGAATTGGTCAGTTGCTGTCCACACCTCCCAGGTTCCTGTCGGCAAGCGCCTCTTGGCAGCAGCAGCGGTGTCAGGTTTGGTATCTTCAGACAGGATGGATCTACAGGTGGGCCAGTCCTGGTTGGCCCTTTCTTCAGTCTCTGCTCCAATTTAGTCCCTGTTCTTCCTTTGAACAGAAACATTTCTGAGTTAAAAACTTTGAGATGGGTACGTGGCCCCATCCCTTGACTGGGGGGCCATGCTTCTCCTCTAGAGGTGGTCCCTACAGGTTCTAGCTCCCCTTCTCTAAACATTTTTTTGGCTAAAATAATCACCATTGGGTCCTGGGAGCCTCTCCTTTTCCTGGTGTCTGGGACCCTCCAGTGGCTATTTTCAGTTCTTCAGACCCCACTTCTGGGGACAGCATACAATGACAGGGACTGCCTATAGTAGGCTGGGATGAAGACATCTTCGAAGCCTGTGGCAGCTCCTCATAGGAAAGGCTGGAACCTGGGACCCTGAGAAGCAGGAGACACATCCCTCCAAGGGACCACCATCTAAAATAAGGGACTGACTGCAGTAGGTCAGGATGGAGACATCTCAGTAGACTGAGGTAGCTCTTTGTAATAACAGTTGTTCCCATTTCTCCTAACCTTATCCCTGGACAACAGCTGTATCAAGTTCATTTGTATGACTGCTTTTCAGTTGGCCTTGGTGTGCATAACTGTTCTATTATATTTGACTTTCTTAGTTCTTTCTCTTTCTGCTCTGGCAAATTCTCTAAAACTAGATGTTCCCTGACGTAACGATTCTTAAACAATTAAAAATTGAGGCATGGGGCACAGCACAGTACAGTCCTAATGGCCCAGATGTATGTTGTATGTTTTCATCTTGAAAACAATGTAATAACTGCACAATGGTAGTTTCAGATTAATGCTTGACTTGCAAAGAAAGTTTGATGAAATTATTAGAAAATGAATGAGAGCCAACATTAGGACCCCAAGAAAGGAAAAAACTATTGAAGTTATTAAATAATTTTGCACAACATTTGAGAGTGGTTCCTGGATAAGCAAGTATAAAACATATAAAACCTTATACTAGTAAAACTAAGCCAAAACACTGGGACTCTTAGGAGAGTCAGGTGTGCAATGTACAGAAGCAGAAAGCTAGCAGAACTATGATGCTAAGGGTTAACTTGATTCTTTTTGGCCACTGCCTGGCAGCTTTGCACATGTCATTTATCATTAATGCTTCACAGGAAAATGCAAGCAGCTGACCTCAGAGCTCTGAGTTCTTAAGTATAATAAGTCGAAAGTTAAAGTTTAAATAATGATAAGTTTGTAATTATTATTACTTTGCCTATAGGCCTGGGAATAGGGAAGTTTGAAACTTTGGGGAAAACTGTAATTCTTGATTCTTTGTGGGATGTGGTTATTTTTTTGAACTTGATTTGGTAATGATTATACAATGTCTTTTTTTTTTTTTAACCTGCTTTTGGAGTCTCAAAGACTGGGGCAAGGAAAAGGGGCGAGAGCATGAGAAGAGCATGAGAAGAGCATGAGAAGAGCATGAGAAGAGCATGTGATGAGTGAGTGAAGAGAAAACCAGGAACGCTCAAGAATTGCCAAGTCCACTGCAATTTGCATGAGACTCCTTTACAATGAGTCTTGCCTCAGACCGCCAAGCTCTGGTGTTTTGGCACTTATATACAGCATAGTTAGAAATTCTTTGAATGTTTAAGGTGAAGGGGAGGGAAGGCAGGTAAGGTAAATCATAACTCAGACACGACAAGATTTGGTTGTGCAGAATCGTGAGGCTGGGGGGGGGGTCTTCCAACCTAAAGATTTTCTTTTGTGGGACTATCAGGAACTAGTTTTATGGCTGGCTATAACTGTCTGTGACCTCTAGTTACCTCTTTTCTATGATTTAAGCGTGGGACACTAACCTTCTTGCTTCAAGGATAGACACCAGCTGTACCTGGTTATCTGGGAGAGCGCTGGCCTTGTCAAAGGGGAATTTTTGTCATTTGTCTTACTCAAGCTGGCACCCTTGGCTCCTTGAGTCCTCTCAGAGCAGCCAGGTAGGAGGAAAGAACCCCCCAAGCTTTCTACAAAGGGGGGAGCAGGGGTTGGGGAAAACAGAGCTTCTGAGGGAAAATGCAGAGGCAAGCTGCAGAAGGAAGCCTCACTGTGCTTCTGAGGGGAGAAAGCCTAGGGGAAGGGGAACTTCTGCAGGAGAGTGCAGAAACAAGCTGCTGTGCACCTCAATGTGAAGAGTGAGTGAAGAGAGAATGTGATGTGTGTATGGAGAGAGAGAGAGAGAGAGAGAGAGAGAGAGAGAGAGAGAGAGAGAGAGAGAGAGAGAGAGAGAGAGAGAGAGAGAGAGAGAGAGAGAGAGAGAGAGAGAGGAGCACAGTACACAGGAGAATGCAGAGTGTGTGCAGCCTCAAGCTGCAAGCACATAAGCGAGAGAGAAAATGAGAGTGAGAGAGAAGAGAGAGAAACTTTAAGCCTTGAAAAAAAAATTGCCTGTCAACTTGTACCCAAAAAAGTAATCTGTGTATATTTATTATGCATCTTCCAGATATCCCTGCTTCCAGTTGAGAGCTCCAGTCCTGTGTCTAGGCTGAACCCTGACACCCTACTACTATTTTTATTCAATTTCCTGATCCTCTATAGCTCTCTCTCTCATCTCCTTCAGTACCTGCTCCTGCTCCCCCTTATTTCTTCCTCCTCCTCTCTCCCTTGCAGGTCCCCCTCTCTCTACCCCCCAGGATCATCCTGTCCCCGATCCCCAAATGCAGGACTGAAGCATCCACACCCTGGCCTTCCTCCTAAGCTCCATATGGTCTGTGGGCTGTGTCATGGGCATTGTGAGCCTTTGGGCTAATATCCACTTATCAGTGAGTGCATACTGTGTGCGTTATTTTGTGTCTGGGTTACCTCACTCAGGATGATATTTTCTAGTTTCATCCATTTGCCTGCGAATTTCATGAAGTCATTGAATAGCTGACTAGTAGTATTCCATTATGTAAATGTACCACATTTTCTGTATCCATTCTTCTGTTGAGGGACATCTGGGTTCTTTCCAGCTTCTGGCTACTATAAATAAGGCTGCTATGGACATAGTGGAGCACATATTCTTGTTATATATTGAAAAAATTTTTGGATATATTCCCAGTAATGGTATAGCTGGATCAGTCTTCTTAGGAACTTCCAGACTGATTTCCAGAGTGGCTGTACCAGCTTGTAATACCATAATATCACCAGCAGTGGAGGAGTATTCCTCTTTCTTCACATCATCAGCATCTGCTGTCACCTGAGTTTTTGATCTTAGCCATTCTGACTGGAGTGAGGTGGAAACTCAGAGTTGTTTTGATTTGCATTTCCCTGAAGACTAAGGATGTTGAACATTTCTTTAAGTGCTTCTCAGCTATTCAAGATTCCTCAGTTGAGAATTTTTTGTTTAGCTCTGTACCCCATTTAAAAAAATATATTTATTTATTTATTTTTATTGGATATTTTCTCTTTCTTTCTTTCTTT
>NC_034611.1:1027273-1034207 GCF_900095145.1 Mus pahari | reverse complement strand
ACAGAGCCCTCACAGGTGGCCACCTTTCCTCTGTTGAGGAAGGTGCCCAAATGTCTGGAGCCCGAAACAGGGTCTGTCCCAGAAGCTTGGTTGCTTCTTTCTGTCCCAAAGGTGTGTAGCTTCTGTGGTCCACACTCTCACCAGTGCAGACTGGAGCCTAGGCGAACTGGAGCAAAGATGGCTTCCCTTACCAGCTCAGGCAGTGAGAGCCCTTCCGGGTAGACACCTCTCCTCTGGTGGGGAAGGTGCCCGTATGTGTGGAGCCAGAAACTGGATCTTTCCCAGCAGCTGTGTTGCTTCTGTAGGCCGCCCTCTCCCGGCAACTCACTGGAGCATAGATGGCTCTCTCACCAGCTCAGGCACTGAGAACCCTCCTGGGCGGACACCTCTCCTCTGGCATGTGGACAAGGATTCTTAGAAGTGCCATGTGTTAAAGGCTTAGTCCCCAGTTCATGGTGTCGTTCGGAGATGTTAAGATCTTTAAGAGGCAAGTCTAGGGGTTTCAAACCTTTTGACACTGGGACAAGATGCTGTCATTTGCAAATGTGTTAGGATATATGAAACCCAGAGGCTACCTATTGGATATCTGGTAGTAGAAGGGCTTCTGATCATGGATTATATTGGTCTTAGGGTTTTACTGCTATGAACAGACACCATGACCAAGGCAACTCTTATAAGGACAACATTTCATTGGGGCAGGCTTACAGGTTCAGTGGTTCAGTATGGTATCATCAAGGCAGGAATGTGGAAGCACTCAGGCAGGCATGGTATAGGAGGAGCTGAAGGTTCTATATCTTCATCTGAGGACTGCTATTCCAGGCTGCTAGGGTGAGGGACTTATAGCCCACACCCACAGTATCACACCTACCCCAACAGGGCCACACCTTCTAATAGTGCCACTCCCTGGACCAAGCAAACACAAACCATCACATTCCACTCCCTGGCCCCCATAGGCTTGTTCAAA
This sequence comes from Mus pahari, assembly GCF_900095145.1. Classification (NCBI taxonomy): domain Eukaryota; kingdom Metazoa; phylum Chordata; class Mammalia; order Rodentia; family Muridae; genus Mus; species Mus pahari. The sequence continues at coordinate 1,033,243 of NC_034611.1, read as the reverse complement.
TATATAAGTCTATGGGGGCCATACCTACCCATAACATAATAAAAGTACATTTAGTCCAACTTCCAAAGCCCCCATAGTGAATAGCCATCTCAACAATGTTAAAAGTCAAAAGTTCAAAGTCTCTTCTGAGATTCTGTCAATCACTTAACTGTAATCCCCAAAGCAAAACAGGAAACCAGCTGGGCAAACTCCAAACTCTGCAGCTCATCTGATGTCACAGGGTCTTCAGATCTCCAACTCCCTTTTCATCTTTGTTGACTGCAACAAACTTCTTTCTCCTGGGCTCTTTCCACTCCCTGTTAGAAGCTTTCCTCAACAGATAGTCCATGGCTCTGGAGTCTCAAACATCTTGGGATCTTCAAGGCATCTTCAACATTACAGCTTCTTGTTCTAATGTCTGGGATCCACACATGATCTTCTGGGTTCCTACAAAGGGCTGGAGTCACTTCTCTGCCTGTGCTCTCTGTAGCACTCTTAAGCTCAGGTTGATTCACTCCACTACCACTGCTGTTCTTGATGATCGTCCCATGGTACTGGCATCACCAATACACTAGTGTCTTCTCACTGCTGCAACTAGGCTTCACTAGTTGCCTCTTATAGGCTCTCTTCATGGTACCAAGCCTCAAATGCTTGCATGACCTCTTCAGTTCTGGGCTATCAACTGCAACTGAGGCTGCATCTTCACTAATGGCCTTCCATGGCCTCTCACAGTGCCAAGCCTCAGCTGTTCTCCATGACCCCTTCATGCCTTTAAAACCAGTAATACCTGGGTGATTTTTAAACATTACCAAATTCAGCCTAAGCATGAGGTAAAAACCTGGGCTAGCTTTGGAACACTGCTTCTTTGGTTCTCATAAAACACTCTCCAGACCGTTTTATCTCAGTCATGTTGGTCTCTCCTTAATCAGCACTAATTTCTTAGCTCCAGCCAACCAGCATGAATTGTTCCACTATTCCTTCTATTGACGCTAAAGTCAGAGCCACATGGCCAAACCTGCTGAGTTCTTCTGCTCGATGGGGCTAGAACATGGCCCCCCATTGTTCTATTATCACTAGCTTTGTTTTCCAACTCCTTCACTGACAAAGTTTGACTGTCCTGGAACTTGTTCTATAGATTGACCTTGAACTCAGAGATCTTTCTGGCTCTGTCTCCTGTAATGCTGGGATTCAAAGTATGTACCACCATGCCTGAATGTAAGCTTTTCTTCACCTAGAACCTGCTCTGCTCAAGGCTGGCTTTGAACTCAGAGATCTGCTTACCTTTACCCGCTAGCATTAAAGGCTTGTTCTACCAACCCTGGACCTAAACTTTGCTGGGTGGGTTCTTGCCCCAAGGTCACCACTCCTTTAATTCAGCTTAATATCTTTGAACACAGGATTGAGCTCTATTTTACTTCCTGGTGCCCCTTAATACTCGAACCATATATTTTATATTTTTCATTTCTCAACTTGCTACATTTGTTTAACATGTTCTTCATGAGACTTGACTACAGAACAGTCTATGATGGGTATTTCTGAGACTTCCTTTGTTAAGACAATTAATCTGAGACTCTTCACCTTAGCCTCAGTCAGAGTCTTCACACAAATGTGAAAAGCAGCCACATACTGAAGTTCTTCTCCACTGAAACCTCTTGGGCTAGGTCTGCACACTTAAAATTACTCTCAGCAACAAAGTCTTCCATATTCTTTTTTTTTTTTTTTTTTTTTTTTTTCATTTTTTTTTTTTTTTTTTTTTTTTAAAGATTTATTTATTTATTTATTATATGTAAGTACACTGTAGTTGTCTTCAGACACTCCAGAAGAGGGCGCCAGATCTTGTTANAGATGGTTATGAGCCACCATGTGGTTGCTGGGATTTGAACTCTGGACCTTCAGAAGAGCAGTCGGGTGCTCTTACCCACTGAGCCATCTCACCAGCCCTTCCATATTCTTACTAGGATAGCCCATTAAGCCCCATTTAAAGCATTCCACTGCTTTCCAAATCCAACGTCCCCAAATCCACATTCTTCCAAACAAAAGCATTGTTGGGGACTATCACAGCAATAAAAGTCCCTGGTACCAACTTCTGTCTTAGTTAGGGTTTTAATGTTATGTACAGACACCATGACCAAGGCAACTCTTATAAGGACAACATTTCATTGAGACAGGCTTACAGGTTCAGAGGTTCAGTCTGGTATCATCAAGGCAGGTATGTGGAAGCATTCAGGCAGGCATGGTATAGGAGGAGCTGAGGGTTCTACATCTTCATCTGAGGACTGCTATTCCAGGCTGCTAGGGTGAGGGTCTTATAGCCCACACTCACAGTGACACAACTACTCCAACAGGAAACATTCTAATAGTGCCACTCCATGGGCCAAGTATATACAAACCATCACAATGCCCTTGAGGAGAATATTCAGACTGTGGCCTCTTCTTCCTTTCTTTGTTTCTCATCTGTGGTAGGAAATCTGTTCATCCCCATAGTCCCCACCATGATGTTCTGGTTGTAGGTCCTAAACTAATAGGGTCAGTGCATAATGGGGTAAAACTTCCAGGACTGGGAGTCCCTTTTTCCTTATAAGCTGTCTTTATTCTCTTGATTATTGATTTTAGTAAGGGGAAGTGACAGATACTTGTACCAGATGTTTGCATAGCTACCTACTGTTTGGCTGGCCTATTTCATCCCATATACATTATTTTGCTTGCTACTTGAAGTCTAGTTATTATTCATTTGGCTACAGGGGTATTGCAGAATATGATGGAATTCACGGGCAGATGAATATTAGTCTGAAGGAATAACTGGTGTTGTTTGCACTATCTGTACTTCTGTTGGGACCCTGAAGCCCCTGGAATCTCAACCTTCGTCTTGCCCCTGGGCCATCATCTAACACTCTTTTGCTTCTTCCACTATCTTGCTTCTGTTCTGTAATTGACTTGGGACATTTTACAATGAGGGGAGTCCTTTCCTTTTACAATAAGGGCACTCCTTTCCTTTCCGGACCTTTCACATTGAGGAATTCCTTTCAGGACCTTTTTACAACGGGGACATTCCTTTCAGGACCTTTTTACAATAGGGATATTCCTTTGACGTTACTGTGTTGCCTAGCACCAGTTTGGCCTGTGTTCCTGAGCAAATACCGTTTCATTTCTCAAAAGTAAATGAGGCTTGAACAGAATTTTTGTCTCATCTTCTTCCTTTGTGTCTTCTGATCCCAAATTTGTCATTGCAGCTCCCTTCCCTGTTGTTTAAGTCCTGCAGGTCAGGGCATACTTCGAGATCTTAAAATGATCAATCTAGACTGTTGCTGGAAAGGCAAGTATCATGTCTTCTTCCTTCTGAGCTGTCTGATCAACAGTACAGATTCTTTTAAATGGGTTAACCTGAGCTTCTCTCTTGTTGTACCTGCTGTGGACCAGCATTATTCTGAAGGAACAATTAGCTCTATGTTGAACTCTTCGGTGTCATGTTAAACTTCCAGAACCAACTGGAAGTAATGCAAAGGTAGCTGTCTCAGATTTGTAAGTTAATGTTAATTATGGAATGATGTCAGGGGCAGCATATTGAAAGTCTTTAACCCATTTTTTTTTAAAGCAGGTCAGATTCAGCATCTGGAGGATAGCTTGTAATTTAGTTGGAAATAATTGAGCAAGTTTGACATGGAATGAAATAAAGGGGTCAGGGATATTCTATGTTTAAAAATTTTTAGATAAATGAACTTAGCCTAAGACTTTTGCTAGCTGTCCTTTCCCACTAAGTCTAAGAAGGTACTTGGGTTTTGTTTGTCTAGACCTCATGTGTGTCTTGTTCAAGAAGCCTGTGCTAGCCTGGCATGGTGGTTCAGGACTTTATTCTCAGCACTTAGAAGACAGAGACAAGAGGATCTCTGAGTTCCAGGGTAGCCTGGTCTACATATCAAATTCCAGGCCAGCTAGAACTAAATAGATGTGCTCTGTCTCAAACAGAGAAACACAAACAAACCAACCAGCCACACAAAAGAAGGTTGCTTTTATGTTTTTTTTTTTTTTTTAAAAATAAATGGTTTAATTTATTTAGAAAGACACTTAAAAAGTGGTAGTTTCTACCATAACAGGTAAGACTGCAGAACTATTTCAGAAGAAACAGATCATAGCATCTCAGAAGGGTGAGGGTGAGGGTAGCCAGGGGTTCTCCTGTCTATCGCTTGTCCACTCCAATTTACTAGTCCCCTGGTTACTTTGATCTCACAAGCACATATCCATAGCCTTCTGTTATGGATTAGGTTTTTGTTTTTGTTTTGTCGGGTGTTGCTTCTACATGTTGAGTTTTCTGTCTTGGAGCCGGTTGTGCTAAGGTCTGGGGTCTATTACAGGCTGTGGGTCAGAGTTGTCCTAACCTTTGCTTTCCTCTACTTGTTAGCTACTGGCTAAGGATGTGAAGAAGAGGGGAAGACTGGGTCCACAAAGCCCCAGAAACTTCTGGTATTCCCTGATGCAAGCAAAGGAGACTGGTAGCAGATAAAAAAAAAAAAAGATCCTTACATGTTAGATGATATTGAAGACAAAATTCTGGAAAAGTCAGGGCTCCCTCAAAATGGAGAAAAGGGAGCTAAGAAGACCTGGGCAAAGCCTAGTGAAGAACAAAGATGTAGCCTAGGCTTCTTTGTTTTCTCTCTGCCTTCTCACCTTTGCAGTTAAAAGTGGACGGGGTAGGACCCTAATAGCATCTGAACATAAGGAACCCACAGGGAAGGCTACAAGCCAGGCTTTCCTTAGGAGAAATGCAGCACAGTTAGGAGTGGGCTCACAGTCTTGAGGTGGCAGTTGAGGTCAGTGTCATTTCCCAGTCACATTTCTGTCTGTGTAGCAGGAAAAATGTGTAACACTGGTGGATTGCACTGGGGAGATGGTCAATAGGGAGTCTATGGATCTCAGGTGTACTCCATTGTGAGACCCAGGATGAAAAACAAGTTTTCAGCCAGGGAAGGTCGTAAGGTCATAATGTTGGGGTCATGGTGGCATAGGTATGTGGGGTTTTTGTAGGAGGCATGAGTAGATTATCACAAAGGCAAGCTGGAGGCCTGGCTCCCTTCTTTCTTATATAACTGTCTTCCTTTGTGGCTTTGTTTGGAAGCTTCTCTTAAAAGGAAACATTCCTTAACTAATTAGATTTAGTAGATTTTGTTTAGGTAAGCCAAACCAAAAAAAAAAAAAAAAAAAAAAAAAAGATTTGCAAATTGAGCAGCACCCAACTGACCCTGAGCAGGTTCTGAGAACTCCAGGCAGAAATGTTATCAGACAGTATCGCTATAAAACGAGGGGTGAGAAATACGTGGAACTTTACAGTTGTCTTCAGCTTACCTGTAATTAACGGTTTGTACCCGTGTTACTTACTCGCTCTGGGGTCTCTGTAGCCAACCAGTGCTCACCAAAGGTGGTGAGTTCAATTCCAAGACCTCCCAAATCTTAAGAGTGTTCTATTATATTTTTTAAAAAATATTTATTTTATGTATATGTGTACACTGTAGCTGTCCTCAGACACACCTGAAGAGGGCATCAGATCCCATTACAGATGGTTGTGAGCCACCACATGGTTGCTGGGAACTGAATGCAGGACCTCTGGAAGTGCTCTTAACCACTGAGCCATCTCTCCAGTTCCAAGAGTGTTCTATTCTTAAGAACACAAAGGACTTGGGCAAAACCTAGAGGACAGAAGCCAAGAAAGTGAATGCTTTTACCTTAAATTCAAGGACAAGAAATAAAGTACACCTTAAAGATCATAGGCAGGAGCAAGTCTGACCATGGTTCTAGGCATGGGGCCAATGCATCCAGCTGTAGGCCCCCTTTTCAAACCTGCTCTGAGGGCCACTAGGGGAGATGCAACCGGGAGGGTGGTGCTGCTCGTTTTTATTGTCAATGTGATGTAAACTATAGTCGCCTGGAAAGAAAGAACATTAACTGAGTAGTTGCTTATATCAGATTAGTCTATGGACATTTCTTTCTTTCTTTTTTTTT
>NC_034611.1:1024849-1026298 GCF_900095145.1 Mus pahari | reverse complement strand
GGCTGCTATGAACATAGTGGAGCATGTGTCCTTATTACCAGTTGGAAGATCTTCTGGGTATATGCCCAGAAGAGGTATTGCTGGATCCTCCGGTAGTACTATGTCTAATTTTCTGAGGAACTGGTCTATGGCCATTTCTGTGAGAATCTATCTTGATTACAGATTAATACAGCAGGGCACACCCTATTGCTCAGGCAGGCAGGTCTGGTATATATAAAAAAGCTATCCAGGAGACAGCCATGCTAAACTCCTGTCTGCAAGCACAACTGAGTATCATTAATAGTGGTAGGGATTGGTGCTTGCCCATGCATGGGATTGGTCTAAAATTGGCTGGTTATTGGTTGACCATTCCCACAGCCAAACAGTGGACGGAGCTTGGGGACTCTTCTGGAAGAATAGGAGGGAGGGTTGAAGGTACTAAAGGGTCTTCCGCAGGAAGACCAACAGAGTGAACTAACCTGGACCCTTGGAGCTCCCAGAGACTGAACCATCAACCATCATCCATACAGGGGCTGGACCTAGTCCTCCCAACTCATATGTAGCAGATGTGCAGCTTGGTCTTCATGTTAGTTCTGAACAACTGTAGTGGAGCTATCCCAAAAGATGTTGCCTGTATGTGGATATGTTCTCGCTGGGCTGGCTTGTCTGGCTTCAGTGGGAGAGATTTTTGCTTAGCCCCACAGAGACTTGATGTGCCTGGGTTGGGAGGGTACCCAGGGAGGCTCCTACCCACTCCAAGGAGAAGGGGAAGGGGCATGGGGGGATGGATTATGGGCGGGAGACAGTGAGTAGGAAGTAAAGTGAGTAGGTTTTTAAAAAAAAGATATCCAGGAGTGAGCCAGTAAGCAGCGTTTCTTCATTCCTCTGTGGTTTCTGCCTTAGTGCCCTAAAGTCCCTTAGTGATAAGTCCCTTCCTCCCCAAGTCCATTTTGGTGATGATGTTCATCATAACAACAGAGCCAAAAACAGAAGAAATATGAAGGACAAAGCTGGCAGAGCTGTGAATGGGGTGAGTGGCAATGTCTACTTGTAGAAAGCCATTCCTTTCCAGTTGATTTTGGATGACAGTCATAAAATTTTATCCCATACTTTGTTTGGCTTCATTTCATCATGTTCCAAGTTATCAAATGTTCCATTTCCTTGGGGCTCTGATAGCAGCTGGCTCTCTCTCTAAATGATTAATGCACAATATTAGCTCCTTCTCTCAAGCTCTTAGCTTAATGTGCTTCTGTTCCCAAGGCTGTTTCTAAAAATAATTAATATCTTTAATTTTATTTTAGATGGTATCTTGCTATGTAGATCAGACTGATCTCAGATTCACAATCTTCATGCCATAGTCTTCCCAAGTCTTGGGAATTACAAGCTCAGATTCCCTCTTTCTTTCTTTCTTTCTTTCTTTCTTTCTTTCTTTCTTTCTTTCTTTCTTTCTTTCTTTCTTTCTTTCTTTCT
>NC_034611.1:1023101-1024549 GCF_900095145.1 Mus pahari | reverse complement strand
ATCTTAGCCATTCTGACTGGTGTGAGATGGAATCTCAAGGTTGTTTGGATTTGCATTTCCATGATGATTAAGGATGTTGCACCTTGGCATTCAGATACCACACTCCCTTGTGTCCGTATTTGTTTGTCACCTCACATTCGCCGAATCCTCGCTCACCTGCAACCAGAGACCCAGTTCCATGCAGATTGGGGACCCAAGTGAGGTCCGTCTCTGGCAGTTGGTGCCCGAACAGGGACACCAGGGCAGGGGGGAAATGTTTCTGTTTTTTCCACAGAATGCTGCAGGAGCATGCTAGCTTCCAGAGTGATTCGTGCCACANGCTGACCTGGGAGTTCCTGAGTGCCCTGAGGATAGTGACAGGAAAGCTGTATTGAGAGCACAGAGACAGAGGAATTGGGGAGAGCAGACATTTACAAGCAAAATGAAGAAGACTCTCCCTACCTCCGCCCCAGTCTGCAGCAATGAGAGCAGAGAGCCAACTTGAAGAACTAAAAAAGCTCACTCATGAGGCAAAGGGACTGGTACAGAGGATGGACAAGATCTTTTCCTCAGAGACAATGTTTTTGGCCATTTAGACCGATCCCCTATAGCTGTAAAACCTTGTGTACCTTACCAGTATGCTATATTGTAAGATAATTTTGATAGTTAAGATCACCAATCTTGACAAGTCTTTTCATATTAGTTGTAATTCTCATCAATTAACAAATTGTGTAGATCCTAACTTAGATAAGGAATCTGCTGTTGCTGTTAAAAAGACCTGCTTACATTTTGCTGCCTGTAGAGTTAGGAAATAATCCTTGGTTTGAAAATTCAGCATTGTAAACTTTGAAAAGGTTATATGAGCTTATTAGACCAAAGAGATTTATTGCAGCTCTGATTTTAGGAATTACTGCTTTAATTGCAACTTTAACTTCTTTTGCAGTATCTACCACAGCTTTAGTTCAGCAACTACATACTGATTATTTTTTTAATGATATGCATAGAAATATTTCCATAGCTTTGTCAGAGCTACATATTATAGATAAAAAATTAGAGGCACATGTTAATGCTTTAGAAGAAGTAGTGTTAGCAATGGGACAGGATATTACAAATATTAGGGTAAGGTTAGATACTAAGTGTTATGCCTCTTTTCAATACATTTGTGTCACACCATTACCTTATAACGCAACCACTGACTGGGAAAAGACTAAGGCTCATTTGCAGGGAGTATGGAGAGATACTGATATTTCACATGACATGGAACAGTTAAAAGCAGAAATCTCAGATATTAGCAGAAGCCATTTGGATACTTGGAACATTGATGAATTGGCCAGAGATTTAAAAAACAACCTAAGTGCATTGAATNCCCTGGATTGGGTTCAATATATAATCTTGCTTGCTATTATTATTGGCATTATTTTATTAGTAATCATTGTGTTTCCACTCATCTTTAGAATACTTCTGAGAGC
>NC_034611.1:1009760-1022181 GCF_900095145.1 Mus pahari | reverse complement strand
TTTCTCCTCTATAAGTTTCAGTGTCTCTGGTTTTATGTGGAGTTCCGTGATCCACTTAGACTTGACCTTAGTACAAGGAGATAAGAATGGATAAATTCTCATTCTTCTACATGATAACAGCCAGTTGTGCCAGAACCATTTGTTGAAAATGCTGTCTTTTTTCCACTGGATGGTTTTAGCTCCCTTGTCAAAGATCAAGTGACCAGAGGTGTGTGGGTTCATTTCTGGGTCTTCAATTCTATTCCATTGGACTCTGAATTTGGAATAGCTTACCAGTCTCGACTGCTGAACTCAGATGGCCTAGCCTTTATGTTCCTTCAACTCTTCCTTCCTCTGTCAAAAAACTGACTCTGGTGGGTATGACCTTCGAGGAGAACTTTAAATGAGTTTATAAATGTTTGGAACAAGTGGTTCCATGTGTGAAATTGGGCTGTTCATCTATGTCCTTCATAGAATGTAGGTGACCTGCTGGGCAGACCAATGAATGGGTACAGGTGGTGGCCAAAGTTGTTTCAATTTAATTCATAGACATACTGTGCAGTCTAGCAGAACACATTTCTGATGGGCTCTGGATATGGTGTCCTATTTAGATATTCTCCGCTCTAGAGAGAAAGCAGTGTCTTGTTCCAGTTTGGCTTACAAGCTGCTGTGGCTAAGGACTTATGACAAATGTACTTTTGCTGTGTCACAGTGACTTGTGGGGCGCCGCCTCACATATCACCATCACTAGATGGCGCCGACATCCGCTGCAAAGCTGACTTGCAACCCCATTGCGCATGCGCTAGTGCTTTCCTGCTCTCTGTGCCAAAGTGCTCGCTTTCTACCAAAGTGCTCGCTTTCTACGCCACCTCCAGCGACCCGAATTTGGCCTATCAAGGGCTGCCATGTCCGAGGCGGAGTAAACCTCCTATATAAGGGAGGCAGTCTTTGTTCTCAGCGTCTCCGCATTGTGAAGCTTATGCTCTCCCTCTCAAGATGCATTAAAGCTTGCTACAGAAGGATCCTGTTTGTGTGCCGCGTCGTTTCTTGCTGGCGAGACAATGAGCGCGGGACAGTGACTCATGTAGAAAGTCAGGTTAAAGGCAATAGACAAGCTTTGTGCAGAAGGTCTACTTTTCTCAGGACTGTAGTTATGCCTGCTGGTCTGATAAAATTAGTAATAGTTTTCACTTGCCTCTCTATGTGTCCCTATCTACATGATGAACACAATGGTCATCATCATTAGAACTCTCTCCTCCCTCCCTCCCTCCCTCCCTCCCTCCCTCCCTCCCTCCCTCCTTCCTTCCTTCCTTCCTTCCTTCCTTCTTTCCTATTTCTTCTAGGGCAGAGCTTCCAACAATAGCATCAGAACGAAGGCCAGTTACTGCTGCCCCTGAAGGCCCATGCACTTGCTTATGTCAGTCTGATGCTGGCCAGAGTCTCAGTTCCTACCAAGTGGCTTTCTCTGGATGATGTCATAACAGCTTGCTTTGCTTGTCCCCACTCAGCACTCATTTCCAGAAGAAATTTCTCAGCACTCAAGTCAGCAGAGAGGCATATTAGAGAGGGTGTTGGCATAATGGTGTTCGTCTCTTTGGGAACAAAAAGCTAGCAGGACACTGAAGTACAATCAGATAAATAAAGACTTAAAATAAATCAGGAAAATAATCATGCACTCTAAAAGCAGGACTAATAATTCTATTTGAAGAGTTAGAATCTCATGTAGTGTTTAGAGCACAGAGCACAATGCCAGGCATGTCATTAACACAGTCAATGTTTTTTGCTTACAGTAATTATTTTCAGATTATCAGAAGCTCCTGGTGGTGATTATTGTGGTCCTCAAATCTTAATCTGGGTTGTTTCATAACCAGTTCCTGAAGCCTACGAGATTTTCTCATCAGGTCCCAACTAATCTCATAGTCAACATCTTAATGTTTTTCCCTCTCATTATCCCTATCGTAAGTCCTTTAGACTTACAGCCTTCCACATCAGACCTGCAGTTTTTTCAGTTTCCTACCTGGAATCTTCTGAGCCTTCTTTCCTGCCCTTTGTTTTTTACTATGTGGATTCTGGGGTTTTCACCACACCTGCCTTGTTGATTCTGTCTTACATTTCTTAAATGTTCTTCTGTTTTTTATTTTGGTTTTCTCATTCTTTGTCAGTTTTTGTGTGTGTGCAGTGCTGAGGTTAAAACATAGAGCCTTGAACATATCAGGCAAGCATTCTACTGCTGTGCTATTCCCCAGACCCCAGGCTCACGCTTGAACTCATCTTTCTTTTCCAGATGGCCACTAAGGAGATTTTTTTTTTTTTTTTACAAACTATGACAATACTATTACTCAAGTGAAATCCCACCTAGCTCATTGCTTCCAGCACAACTAAACTTCTCAAGTTGTGTGTGTGTGTGTGTGTGTGTGTGTGTGTGTGTGTGTCTCCTATGACTTGCTTCTACTTTTCTTATTTCCCTGGAAAGTTTGCATTGTTTCCAAAGGTAGTTAAAAGGCTCTGACATGCTGCTTTTTTACTCGTAGCATTTAAGACCATTAAAGAATGTGTCATTACAAAGTAGGATGTGCTAATACTAGATGACACCATGAACTCTTGAGTTCACATACTACTCCTTGAGAATGTTGGAAACCCAGCTCAGGCATCAGCATTCTCTTTCCACCCCCTCTATTTTTTTAAAATAAGTCTCTAGTATTCATATAATTAAAACTTATTTCTCAACAAATGCTCAATTCTTACTGCATGCCAAGCTGTCACTGGTTTTGTGTTATTTGTTACATGTCTAGTTGATAAAATTCCAAATCACTGAGATGGTGACGTTCTTTTTTGTTTTAACTTTACTTTTAATTGATATATAGATATAAATGTCTAGAGAGTACAATGTGATATTTTGGCATATACATTTTGGAATAATAAAATCAGGATGACTAGCATATCCATAACTGTCCTATTTTTTGACAACTTGGCACAAACTAGACATAATTTGGAACAAGGGATATTAGTGAAGAAAATACGTTTATAGTATTGGCCTGTGGGTTAGATCTGTAAGGCTATTATTGATTAATGATTGTTAAGGATGGGCCTCACAAACTAACTGTGAGGCATACTATCCTTAGGCAGATTGGCCTGGAGTGTATAAGAAAACAGGCTGAACCAATACCATACAGTTTTTATCATTGTTGCTCAGTAATACAACTTGAGGTCAGGGATGGTGATTCTTCCAGATGTTCTTTTATTGTTGAGAATAGTTTTCTCTCTCCTGGGTTTTTAGCTATTACAGATGAATTTGAGAATTGTTCGTTCTAACTCTAGGAAGAATTGAGTTGGAATTTTGATGGGGATTGCATTGAATCTGTAGATAGCTTTTGGCAAGATGGCCATTTTTACTATATTAATCCTGTCAATCCATGAGCATGGGAGATCTTTCCATCTTCTGAGATCTTTGAATTCTTTCTTCAGAAACTTGAAGTTCTTGGCATACAGATCGTTCACTTGTTTAGTTAGAGTCACACCAAGGAATTTAATATTATCTGTGAGTATTATGAAGGGAGTCTTTTCCCTAATTTCTTTCTCAGCCTGGTTATCTGCCACAGACCAGCCTCAGTAGGCCCCCTCAATCTGAGGGAGAAATCAGGGTTCTGGTTACAGGTGGGCAGGAGTCTGCAAGAAAAGGGTGACAAACAGACATAGACACAAGGGAGTGTGGTATCTGAATGTAACGTCTCAAAGTGAGCACCAGAAGAAAAACAAGAAAGCTGGGTGAATACATACGCCAAGGTACATCCATAATGCTTCTTTACACAAAACAAAGAAAGTGCATACATAAATAGCTAGAGGGAGCCAGTCATTGTTTAAATCTGAGATAGGAACAGCCCTTATTTAAGATTAGCTAAACACAGGAGCCAGGAGAATGGTCTGATGCAAAGCTAGTCTATTGTTAACCCCACCACCAGGGGGCCTTTAGAAAATACCTGATTATGCTATTCCTCTAGGCCTAGAGAAAAACGCGCACCAGGGAAATTCTGCTCTTTCATGAATAATACTTCAGTTCCTCCGAAAACCACAACCAACCTTCTTCCTAGGCCATTGTAAATTCCTGTGTATGGGAGTGACTCAGCTATTGTTCTAAGTATTTACTATGTAGACTAGCCATGAGATTACTAGATCTATTCAAGTAAATTGTAATGACTGATTTCTTTCACTGACTCCCTTACAATACTAGAGGTAATTCTGAAAGTTACTGAAGAGGTAACATTCTTACCGAATTCCAAGCTCAGGGTCAGCTCAAGGACTGCCTTGGCCATTAGAACACTGGTGGAGGCTAATCTAACTTAGCTTTATGTAAAATCAACCCTTAAAGGCACTTATAATAAAACAATATTGAAGGAAAGCACACAGATCCATACACCCAACTAATGTGGGGACAGAATTGGAGCATTCATTTTATAGGATGCCACAGTTCCAGGAGTCTAAGTTTCCGTGAACTTTTTGCCTAGAGTTGCATCCAGGTTTCTAGGCCTGTCACTTGAGTCACTACTGGAGTGGGTGAGGCAGTTATCCCTTGAGTAGAGGAAGGCTACTGATTTGTTTGAGTTAATTTTATATCCAGTCACTTTGCTGAAATTGTTGATCAGCTTTAGGAGTTCTCTGGTGAAATTTTTGTGGTCACTTAAGTATACTATCATGTCATCTGCATATAGTGATATTTTGACTTCTTCCTTTCTAATTTGTATCCCTTTGACCTCCTTTTGTTGTCTAATTGCTCTGGCTAGGACTTCAACTACCATATTGAATAGGTAGAGAAAGAGTGGGCAGCCTTCTCTAGTCCCTGATTTTAGTGGAATTGCTTCAAGTTTCTCTCCATGCAGTTTGATGTTGGTTACTGGTTTGTTGTATATTGCTTTTACTATGCGTAGGTATGGGCCTTGAATTCCTGATCTTTCCAAGACTTTTATCATGAATGGGTGTTGGATTTTGGCAAATGCTTTTTCAGCATCTAATGAAATGATGATGTGTTTTTATATAGTGTTTTTTTATATAGATCTATATTTTATATAGATCATGAGTTTGTTTATATAGTGGATAACATTGATAGATTTCCATATATTGAACAATCCTTGCATCCCTGGGAAGAAGCCTACTTGATCATGATGAATGATCATTTTGTGTTCTTGGATTTGGTTAGCAAGAATTTTATTGAGTATTTTTGCATCGATATTCATAAGGGAAATTGGTCTGAGTTCTGTTTCTTTGTTGGGTCTTTGTGTGGTTTACATATCAAAGTAATTGTGGCTTCATAGAATGAGTTGGGTAGTGTTCATTCTGTTTCTATTTTGTGGAATAGTTTGAAGAGTATTGGTGTTAGGTCTTCTCTGAAAGTCTGATAGAACTTTGCACTAAACCTATCTGGTCCTGGGCTTTTTTTGATTGAGAGACTATTAATGACTGTTTCTATTTCTTTAGGTGATATCTGAATGTTTCAATGGTTTATCTGATCATGATTTAACTTTGGTACCCATATCTATCTAAAAAAATTGTTCATTTTATCCAGATTTTCCAGTTTCATTGAGTATAGGCTTTTAAAGTAGGATCTGATGATTTTTGGATTTCCTTGGTTTCTGTTGTTATGTCTCTGTTTACATTTCGGGTTTTGTTAATTTGGATACTGTCTCTGTGCCCTCTGGTTATTCTGAATAAGGGTTTATCTATCTTGTTGATTTTCTCAAAGAACCCACTCCTGGTTTGGTTGATTCTTTGTAGAGTTCTTTTTGTTTGTACTTGGTTGATTTCAGCCCTCACTTTGATTATTGCATGCCTTCTACTCCTCTTGGGTGTATTTGCTTCTTTTTATTCTAGAGCTTTTAGGTGTGCTGTCAAGCTGCTAGTGTATGCTCTCTCCAGTTTCTTTTTGGAGGCACTTAGAGCTATGAGTTTTCCTCTTAGCACTGCTTTCCTCGTGTCCCATAAGTTTTGGTATGTTGCACTTTTCATTTTCATTAAATTCTAAAAGTCCTTTAATTTCTTTCTTATTTCTTCTTTGATCAAGTTATCATTGAGTAAAGCTTAGTCAGCTTCCACCCAAACACCTATGGTCACTTGATCTTTGACAAAGGAGCAAAAACCATCCAGTGGAAAAAAGACAGCATTTTCAACAAATGGTGCTGATTCAATTGGCAGTTAACATGTAGAAGAATGCAAATCCATCCATTTTTATCTCCTTTTACAAAGCTCAAGTCTAAGTGGATCAAGGACCACCACATAAAACCAGATACACTGAAACTAAAAGAGGCTCGAGCACATGGGCACAGGGGAAAATTTCCTGAACAGAACACCAATGGCGTATGTTATAAGATCATTAATAGACAAATGGGACCTCATAAAATTGCAAGGCTCCTGTAAGGCAAAGGACACTGTCAATAGGACAAAACAGCAACCCACAGATTGGAAAAAGATCTTTACCCATTTTACTTCCAACAGAGGGTTAATATCAAATATATTCAAAGAACTCAAGAAGTTAGACTCCAGAGAGTCAAATTACCCTATTAAAAAATGTGATACAGAACTAAACAAAACATTCTCAACTGAGGAAACTTGAATGTCTGAGAAGCATTTAAAGAAATGTTCAATTTCCTAATAATCAGGGAAATGCAAATCAAACTGATTCTGAGATTCTACCTCACACCAGTCAGAAATCTCAGGTTACAGCAGATGCTGGCAAGGATGTGGAGAAAGAGGAACACTCCTCCATAGTTGGTAGGATTGCGAGCTGGCACAATCACTCTGGAAATCAGTCTGGTGGTTCCCCTGAAAATTGGACATAGTACTACCTCAGGACCCAGCTATACCACTCTTGGGCATATACCCAGAATATGCTCCAACATGTAATAAGGACACATGCTCCACTATGTTCATAGCAGTCATATTTATAGAAGCCAGAAGCTAGAACAACCCAGATGTCCTTCAACAGAGGAACGGAGAGAAAATGTGGTACATTTATATGATGGAATACTACTCAGCTATTAAAAACAATGAATTAATGAAGTTCTTAGGCAAATGGATGGAACTAAAAAAGTATCATCCTGAGTGAGGTAACCCAGCCACAAAAGAACACACATTGTATGCACACACTGATAAGTGTATATTAGCCCCAAAGCTCAGAATACCCAAGATACAATTCACAGACCACATGAAGCTCAAGTAGAAGGAAGACCAAAGTGTGAATGTTTTGGTTGTTCAGACAAAGTGTGGAGCAGAGACTGAAGGAAAGGCCATCTAGAGACTGCCCCATCTGGGGATCCATCCCATATACAGTCACCAAGCCCAGACACTATTGTGGATGACAAGAAGTGCATGTTGACAGGAACCTGATATAGTTGTCTCCTGAGAGGCTCTGCCAGAGCCTGACAAATACAGTGTCAGGTGCTCTCAGCCAACTATTGGACTGAGCATGGGGTCCCCAATGGAGGAGTTAGAGCAAAGACTGAAGGAACTGTAGGGGTTTGGAATTCCATAGGAAGAACAAAAATATGAAACAACCAGACTCCCCCCCCCCAGAGCTCCCAGTGACTAAGCCACCAACCAAAGAGTACACATGGAGGGACCCATGGTTCCAGCTGAATATGTAGCAGAGAATGACCTTGTCAGGCATCAGTGGGAGGAGTGGCCTTTGGTCCTGTGAAGGCTCGATTTCCCAATGTAGGGGCATTTGAGGGTGGGCAGGTGGGAGTGGGTGGGTAGGTAGAGGAACACCCTCATAGTAGTAGAGGGGGGAGGTATGGTTAGAAGGTTTCTGGGTGGGGCGAAACTAGGAATGGGGAAAATATTTGAAATGTAAATTAAGAAAATTTCCAATAAAAAAAATCTCAAAAAAAGACAGAAAGAAAGGAAGGAAGGGAGGGAGGGAGGGAGGGAGAGAGAGAGAGAGAGAGAGAGAGAGAGAGAGAGAGGACTGAGCAAACCAAGAGGAAGCCAGCAAGCAGCATTCTCCAATGACCTCTACTATAGTTCCTACTTCCAGGTTCCTGCCCTCAGTTTCCTGAGCAATGGCCTATAAAATGTAAGATTAAAATATACCCTTTTCTCTCCAGTTTTTTGTTTTGTTTTGTTTTGTCTTGGTGTTTTGTGGTTTGAATGAGGATGGTCACTGTTGACCATTTCAGAATCAGAGAGTTGCACTATTTAAAAGGATTAAAAATTGGAATCTTGTTGGAGTAGATGTTGTCTTGTTAGAAGTGTGTCATTGGTGGGTAGGCTTTGAGGTGTCAGGGTTTCCAATCAGGCCTAGATGACTTCTTTCCTCCTACTGACAGGGTCCTGCTATAGAACTCTCCACTCCTTCTTTAGCACTGTCTACCTGTGTGCCTCCTCCATGCATTCCCACCATGATGACAATGGATGAAATATCTGGAAATGTTTCTTCATGAGAGTCACTGTAGTCATGGTATCTCTTCATAGCAATTGGACACTGACTAATAACTAATAACATAATAATAGAAAAGTAAGTAACAAAATCATTAAAATCACATTTCTTTGTTATAA
The DNA here is from genome assembly GCF_900095145.1 of Mus pahari. Taxonomy (NCBI): domain Eukaryota; kingdom Metazoa; phylum Chordata; class Mammalia; order Rodentia; family Muridae; genus Mus; species Mus pahari. Next base: position 1,013,658 of record NC_034611.1, on the reverse strand, counting down.
AACATTAAAATTTTCTCTTTCAGCTAGTTTGAAATATGTAAATTTGTTTCTGATTTTAGTGAAAATACTTTGAATTTTTTTTTTTTTTTTTTTTTTTTTTTTTTTTGCTTTAAGTTTATGGGGTTGCTGTAAACTGCCTTTATTACGTTGAGGTATGTCCCTTGTATCCTTGATCTCCCTAGGAGATTTATCATGAAGGGTTATTGGATTTTGTCAAAGGCTTTTTCTGCACTGAATGAGGTGATCATGTGGTTTTCATCTTTCAGGTTGTTTATATGGTGGACTATACTAATTGATTTATGTATGTTGAACCATCCTGGAATCTCTGAGCTGAAGCCTGCTTGATCATAGTGGACAATGTCTTTGATTTGTTTTTAGATTCTGTTTGCAAGTTTTTTATTGAGAATTTTTGTATCCATGTTTATAAAGGAAATTGATCTGACATTCATTTTCTTTGTTAGATCTTTATGTGGTTTGATTATCAGGTTAACTGTGACCTTATGAAATGAATTGGATAATGTTCCTTCTCTTGCCACAAGTGAATCTTTCAATACAGGTATTGGCTTACATCTAATTGAGTTGTTGGCCAAAGGGGTCTCACAGGGATCCCCAAACAACCTAAGCTTTGCCAAGCCTATAGATTGCTCACTGCAAACTGAGAGGAAAGCCCCACTATTAAAGACAAAGCCTTCACAACCTACTGAACATGGAGAAGTCAAGCTGCTGCCCAATGTTCTGGCATCTTTGGTACAAGAGGGCACTCTCCACATTATCAAAAGAGAAATATAAACACCAAGCCATCTACAAAACCTTTATCTACAATGTTGTACTTTCTGTAAAATATATTAGGGCAGTAGTGGCACAAAGCTTGTGGGAGCAACCAAACAATAACTGAGTTGGGTTAAGACCCACTCTACTAGATGGAACCCATACCCAACACAGCTTGAGTGACCAAAAAACAGAGACTAGATAGCCCAGAGACCTAGGTGAAACCAACTACTACTGGTCTTTAAAGAAAAAAAGAGTAATGGTAAATGAATCCTAATGACATTCTACTATAACCACACCCATAGGTCAGTGCGCTGTCCAGTCATCTTCAGAGAGGCTTCCTCCTACCACAAATGGGAACAAAAATCAAAACCCACAGCCAGACAGTCCATAGAGATCCCTTCTGGAACACTCATCCCTAAATGGGATGTCTCAACCAAGTCTCTCTCCTAAATGTTCAGGGGACCCTGAGGAAGAGGAAGAACCAGAGGCAACTGAGGCCAAGAAAACCAACATGATCAAAGCTCATATGGACTCACAGAGACTGAAGCAGACGCACAGAGCTTACATATATGAGAGGGCACCAGGCCCTCTTAGTATATATTACTGGCTTCCAGTTTAGTGTTTATATGGGATTCCTGAGTATGTAAACAAGTGGGCCTTTGATTTTTTTCTCCTGAACTCTTTTTATTCTGCTGTAGTGTTTTGTCCAACTTTCATGTGATAGCTTTTGTTTTATCTTAGCTTTTATTTTGTTATATTAAAAAAAGAAAGAAAGAAAGAAGGAAAGGAAGGAAGGAAGGAAGGGAGGGAGGGAGGAAGGAAGGAAGGAAGGAAGGAAGGAAGGAAGGAAGGAAGGAAGGAAGCCGCTAGGGTAAAGGTGAGCACCTGAGTTCACCCACTGCTGGAGTGGGAAAGTCAGTTTCTTCTATAGAGTGACACTATGGTTTTCAACCACTCCAGGGTGGGCCTCATATCCTAGAGTAGTTGAACAATATTCAATGGACACCACAGATTTTTTTGTGTGCTTTTGTTTGGTTACAGTTTGGTAGATTTTTTTTTTTTTTGGTATTGTTTTATTTTGTTTTCGTGGTTTGAGGGGTTCATTGTTATACTGGGGTTTTGTTTGGTTTTGAGAAAGAATTTAAAGTTGTGTGGGTAGGGAGTGGGAAGGATCTGGAAGGACTTAGAGGAGGAAAAATATGATCAAAACACATTTAAATTTAAAAATTGTTTTAAATAATACAAACATGATAGAGAAAAATAAATAAATATTATGAGAAAAAAGAAATATACATCTTGTAACTGATTGAATTCACCCTTCTGTGCAACAGAACATTAGAGCCTATTCCTCCTGACTCACTTTGTACCTATTCATCAGTGTTTCCCTTCTCTTTCATCTCTTCCCTCTTTCAGCCTTGAGGAAACACCACACTATTCCACTTTTATGGAATCAACTTGGCCAGCATCTGATAAGTTAGCTCGGGCAGAATTTGTCTCTGTAGAGCTGGCTGTTTTCACTTTACATGTGAGAATGATTTCCTAACTTTGATATTCTGGGCATGCAATAGGTGCTCAATAGACACTGGCTGTAGAAATGAATTGTGATGATAATATCACTTAAATCAAAAATCCAGCCGTATATGAAGTAGAGGATGGCCTTGTCAGGCATCAGTGGGAGAAGAGGCCCTTGTCCTGTGAAGGCTTGAAGCCCCAGTGTAGGGGAATGCAAGGGCGGGGAGGCAGGGGTGGGTGGGTAGGTGGGGGCACACCCTCATAGAGGAGGAGGGATGGGATAGGGGTTTTGAGGGGATCAGGAAAGGGGATAACATTTGAAATGTAAATAAAGAAAATATCCAGTAAAAATAAAATGAAATAAAATAAAATAAAAATCAGTTACATGGTCTAGTAACAGTTTTCTTTTTTTTAAATCTACATGTCCATTTTATTTCCATAAAGATGTTATGTCTAATAAATTTTGACTCACTTTTTCTCCTTTACTATCACCATTCAAGGTTAAAGTTCATAATTTTACTCTTTATGCATATAATATAAGAACTAATTATTTTACTATTAAATGAATAAGATTTGAATTGATATGTACTTTATCATTTTTTTAACTATTGTAATAACATTTCCTGGAAAGACATGAACAAAGAGATATGTAGTCACCCCAGACAGAATACTCAAGGACACACTAAAGAAATGGCTAGTTTGGCAAACCAATGAGCTTTACTTGGGTCATCTCTAGGGGTAGGGAGAGGTGTTACCTGTAGGGTCTTGGGCAACATATCAGTGGCTATACTACTGAAAAAAGTCTCCACTTTCCAGCAACTGCTACTTATATCCTCAGGGAAAAACTAGAGCCTTGTACAATTTCTGAGGTGTCTCAGAGTGGTCCCATGGGTCATGTGGTGAGCTGCTTAGAGAGTGGCTCGTGAGTGACCTCTTGCCGCAGCAGTGTTCTGCTTGTATATTGACATCCTCCTCAAGGGAATTAATGGGTCTGATCTTGTAAGGTTCTTGTGTGGGTCCTTACAATGCCACTGATTTCAAGATAACAAAGGCCTTGCCTGGAGGACAGTGTTCTACAACACCTTCGATAAATTTTTTTTTTTTTTTTTTTGAGACAGGGTTTCTCTCTATAGCGCTGGTTGTCCTGTAACTCACTCTGTACACCAGGCTAGCCTTGAACTCAGAAATCTGCCTGCCCCTGCCTCCCAAGTACTGGGACTAAAGGTATGCACCACCACTGCCTGGCCACTTTCGATAATTTATCTTTCCTTTGAGTAGCTGTGCACTACATGTCTGTCTCTCAACATTACAGCAATTTTAAGTATAATTTATAGTATCAGTAACTGAGTTCATGATCTAACATCCAATTCTGGCAAACTCTCCCTGTAATATGGCCTTTTTAGGATAAATTCAGATAATTTAGTCATACATACTTTCTAACATCTAGTCATAAGAATTACGATTTTACCAGAGACACTGAAATTGATAGAGGAGAAAGTGGGGAAAAGCCTCGAAGATATGGGCACAGGGAAAAAATTTCTCAACAGAACACCAGTGGCTTGTGCTATAAAATCAAGAATTGAAAAATGGGACCTCATAAAATTGCAAAGCTTCT
>NC_034611.1:966045-1008330 GCF_900095145.1 Mus pahari | reverse complement strand
ATAGCATTTGAAATGTAAATAAAGTAAAAAAAGAATGAAAAAAAAAGAAAAAAAAAGAATTATGATTTTAATGAAAGACACAGTGAAACTTACAAAGCAAACAACACATCGCTACTTGTGTTGGTGTTGTTCATACTTTGCATTCAAACCCAAATCCTGGGGAAAAGAGGTTGCAATGACAATACTTTGTGTTAGATAATAACCCAGTAGAAAAAAGGGTTTGAATCTCTAGAACCCATGGATGGCTGGATGTAGTAGCACATGTCTATGTCATTATTCTACAGAGATGGGAGGTCAAGACAGAAGTTCCAGAAGCTCACAGGACAGCTATCCTGGTATACTCAGAAGTGAACAAGAGAGACTGTCTGAAACAAGGTAGAATGTGACACCTGAGGTTGTCCTCTGACCTCCACAAAACTATGGCTGGGCCCCTCCCCACTTTTCTCCTTCCTTCCCCTCCCCTCCCCTCCCTTCCTTTCCCTTCCTCTCCTCTCTTCTCTTCTCTTACCCCTCACTGAATCTGACTTTCCCCTCGTTCTCTTACACACACATACACACTCCCACACTCCCCCCACCCACACACACAGGGGAAGCTCTGTGTCAGTCCTTGACAGAGAGAATTGTACCTGTGAGAGACACTGTCTCATTCTTCCAGGCTTCCCAGTTCCAGCTGTAGCACAGTGGTCATTTCAGTTGTAAGCTCTTGTCCTCTTGGAATGTTAGTGTAACAAGGGTCAGCATGTTGTGTGTAGGGTGGTATATAAGGGTCTAGAGAAAAGTACCAATGACTTCCCTGGCTTCCATCTGCTCTCCATCCTCCCCAAAGACTATCAATAACTATGGAAAGATTAAAGAGCCTAGAAATTGCTTTAATGTGGCATGGTTAATTAGTGATTAAGGGAACTTTGAAAGGACAAGATGTTCTGTAACAAGATAATGTTTACATTAAAAATGATCCTAGGATGGGGAAATGTACTGGACACACAGTTTATATAAGGAAAGAACATCCTTGTACCCCATGATACAGTCTCCGCTGCTCTTTAAAAGTGCCTGGGATTTCTTTGTGTACTATCTGTATGCAGTTATTCAAAATTAAGACTCTTTATTTGGGCTGAGAATGAATAGATTTCCTATGTTATAAACCCAGTTGTCTTTCTCATAGTCATTGACTAAAAGTTATTTTCTTTGTCTTTGTATTTTAAACTGTCCCCAGCTTGAAAATGTCATAGTTCATACTAAAGTTTTATAAATTTAAGTAACTAAGTCTTTCATACTAAACTACATTCCTTCTAGGAAACCCTTATATAATTTTATTCAAGGAGAATGAAATTGAGAAAGTGTATTATGTTTTCTGATGTGTCCCTTTTGATAAAAATATATCCATTTTATTTTTTATTTAAACACATTTAAGTGATTATATACACATATAAAATTCATAAGAATTAAAAAATAACTAGTTTTTCTAAGGTTCTGTGGAATTATCTCATCATCAATCCATTCTTCCAGAGAATGGATTCAAACCAAATTCAGGCCCTATGAGATAGCTGTCTCCTCAGCCCTTTGACATATTTTTATATGAAGAACATTTTATATATTGATAACGTTGGCTTTTTCTGTAAGAGTAGCCAATGTACCTTGCTGTGAGGCACATGCAGACCCCACCCCCTGGGCATGTGGCTTGGGAGGGGACCTCAGTGCCAAGTCACATGAAAGAAGGTCCGAGCTCACCTGTCTATAAGCTCCAAGAAAGGCCATTTTACAGGGGGTAAGGGTGTACTGAATCTGTGTAAAGCATTTTCTGATGTTTGTATGTTGTGTTGTATGGTAGTGCAGGAAATGTGTCTTGGTGTGGGGTGTGTGTGCTGGACAGAACATGTCTTCATATGAAGATGTTTTTTTCTTTGACTTCATAGAATCCTTGGAGATTGTGTCAGCCTCACACATTCCCACTAACACTTCTAAGTTAGTGTAAGCCTTTGACTAAGGCAGTAGGAATGTTCTTCTGACCCTTTGCAGTTATGTGACCATATGAGTTTTTTTCAACTAATGATATGTGCTAAGAAACAGCCTGCGCCATTTCTGGGTTGAAGTATTTAAGTGCGTTGGCTGAAGTCGCCTTTCCTTCTTCTAGCTATGCTGGGGTTCTGAAGCTCTGGGTGAGCCTAGGCCCCTGCATGAGGAAGATATGGTGTGGGGGAATATTCTGTTCCATGAATAAGTCTTGTACACTAGTAAAATAAAGTTTTATTGGCTTGAACTACTAGAGTAGTCAGGATTGTTGTTATTGCTTTATTTATTTTTAAGATTTATTTATTTTATGTATGTCCCTCTCTTCAGACACACAGAAGGGGGGATTAGATACCATTACAGGTGGTTATGAGCCTCCATGTGGTTGCAGGGATTTGAATTCAGGACCTCTGGAAGAACAATCAGTGCTCTTAACCACTGAGCCATCTCTCCAGCCAAGATTTTTGTTATTGAAGAATAACTTGGGCTATTCTGATTGATTATAAAGATGGGTCTATGTTAATATATACAGAACTACTTCCTTCTCTTAGTCAGATACATAGAAATCTGTTATTTGATATCCTAGAATTCATTTATGCCAAAATTAACCTACTCAAGGATACATACTATGTGTTTTGAATGAGATGCCCCCATAATCTTGGACACTTGAATACTTAGTCACTAATTGATGGCACTGTTTGGGAGGTTTAGGGGGTGTGATCTTATTGGAGTAAGTATGTTACTGGGGGAAAGTCTGAGGTTGACAAGCCATGCACTATTCCCAACGTGATCTCTGTGTTTTGTACTTATGTCACGGAAGTGGACTTTTTTTTAACCTAAAATCATAGACCCAATTTTTTTTTGTTGTTTTGTTTTTTGAGACAGGGTTTCTCTGTATAGCTCTGGCTGTCCTGGAACTCACTTTGTAGACCAGGCTGGCCTCGAACTCAGAAATCCGCCTGCCTCTGCCTCCTGAGTGCTGGGATTAAAGGCGTGCGCCACCATGCCCAGCTATAGACTCAATTATTAAGATGCAAATAATTCAGTTTTTAAAATAACTACTTTCAAAATCGCATACATGATTATTCACTACCTATAAAGAAACTAGGAAAGGATGTAAATCTAGATCAGTGATGGAAGTGCCATAAATCTATTATGAGCCAAGATCCCTAGTTGATCGCATGCCTCAATCACAACCTTGTCAGCAGCAGTCCTAGACTGATCAACAGTGTAGGCCACACCACTAGGCTTAGCTCTTTCTGTATTACCCTTGAAAGGAATGAAGGCTTCAGAGCTGACAGAAACATTACTTAGTTTGTCAACCCACTCCTTCTTTTTCTCACCTATGTTGCTGGTCATATACTAATCAATGGTGTAGGAGATTTCTGCTCTCTTAATTCTGGTTTTAAGCTTCATGGAAAGTGCTTGGGGATGCTGTAAAAGTCCCCAATAATTTGCCTTATTACCTGCAAGGCATATAAAATGTATCTGAGACTGCTGTCTTGTTCTGGTGCCAATAATTATGGAGTTAGACCAATTATATTTGACAGTGACAGTGGCTACAATGAGGTCTCTGGCAGATCTTTGTTCTTGGTGACAATAGTGCTAAATAACCATTTGCCAATGACACCATTTTTTCTCTTCTGGCTAAAATGAAGGCCAACAAGTATTTGAACTTCATTTTCATATGGTGTATAGGGCTGGTCCATCATGTTTCTTCTTAGAAAGATTTTCAGGGCGGTTTCTTCATATCCTATGCCAGCAATACCATCCAACACTTCTCTGGAGATAATTTATTACCAGTGGAATATCACAGACATCAGACACTGCAAACAAATTACCATAGAAGACTTTTTTTTGTCCCCTCTTACTCTTGCATATGCAGTGACTATAGGTATGAGGGTCAGATAGAGGTCATACATAAAGCAGAGAGGTTATAGATCAGTCAGAAAGGAGAACATGGGACTCTGGTCTACTCTTCACCAGTAGAATCCCAAGAGCAGCTTGATGTTTTTTTTTTGTTTTGTTTTGTTTTTTGTTTTTTGTTTCTTCATAAAACAATAAAAATTTTAATGATTGATCTCTATAGTTCCTGGTAATAAGTCCTGTCTTATTTTTGCATACTATAAATCATATTCTTATGCATGACTGAGTTAAGGCCCAGTAGTTCTTAAACAACACTACCAAATGGTCATTTAAATTCTGCATGCAGCAAAGGCAAACAGTCTTCATAGTGCACTTTCACCTCAGTGAGGTTGAAGCTGCTCCTTCTGGATATTTCCACTTCAATGTGAAGTACATTGTTAGGATTTCATTAGTGGTTTTATTATGTGGCTTTTTTTTTGTTTTGTTTTGTTTGTTTTTTTTTCAAGACAGGGTTTCTCTGTGTAGCCCTGGCTGTCCTGGAATTCACTTTGTAGACCAGGCTGGCCTCAAACTCAGAAATCTGCCTGCCTCTGTCTCCCAAGTGCTGGGATTAAAGGCATGCACCACCACTGCCCGACCTATTATTTTTAAAAGAAAAGAAAAATAAGAAAAAAAAATTTTAAAAGAAAAAAATTGGTTCTATTTCTTCCACAGCTCTCGGTTCTCAGGAGAGACCTACTTTTGGGAATCATATAATCCAGCGCTCTCTGATAACCAAATATTCTTTAGAAGATAAAATCTCTCAATGCAGCTATAATAAATAAGTATCTATGTCATTAGCTATATTACCAGTATATCCTGGAACCAAAGTAAGGTGGTTTTCCTGTTCTCATAATCCACTCAACTGTTGCTTTAAAATCTTAATATTTCTATCACATAATTTCTGATGTAGATGAGAGTTCTGACCACCACCTTTTTATTACTGCTTGAAACCAGTTTAAGTCAGTAATTACATATTCTTCAAATCTGCTTTGAAGAAAAGCAAAGACTTTACTAGAGAAGTTAAGTTTACATAGCAGCCAAGTGAGATATATTGCTTTTCTTTCTGTAAACTCTTGGTTAGATCAAGAAGGCTATCTACCACAACTTCAAGGTCTTCTATCCTCACTAAATAAGCTACAAGTTCACTTATACTTCTCTTTCTCCAGAAAGTCAAAGTTTCATTCAATCTCAAATTCCTGCTGAATAGAACCTGGGCCATTGTCTCATGGTCCTGAGGAACCTCAGAAAAGAAACCACTATATTTTGATGATGGATTTTCTGTCTATTAAGACCCAGTATCACAAATGTCTGACTGCTGTGGCATAAATTTTTGGGTAGATGGCCTGCACTAACCAGTTCATTTTCTTTATTTGCCATGTCACTGCCCCCACTTTTAGGGGACTGCTTAATTCTGTAACAAGGATTTGGAAAGGAATGACAAACTAACTTTCTGTGGTAGAGCACCTTGTGCAGTTTATCTGGGCTTTTCACAGCTTGTCCAACTGTTCTATTTACTTAAGCAGTCAACTGTTTTGGAGATCTTGTTTAGGTCACATTGTTGCCCTGCATTTTAGCTAATTATTATAGCTGTTTATTTGATAACTCAGGCCTGGCTCTATTTGGCCTAAAGTAGAGGATAGGGGTAAAAAGGTCTCTGTATGTTTATGCTAAACACCTAGATCAATTCTATAGTTTATATTTTCTTTGAATTCTTTTAGGACCAACACTAATATATTTTAAAATGTATGTAAATTAGCCACAAGTGACAGCATTCATTTAGAGTACTTTCACTAGAAGTATTTAGATAACAGACCCTAGAGTCTTGAATTTGAGTCTAGAGGTGACAGATTGACTTGATCTTACATAGGATGTATAAATTCTTTGATGTTCCAGCAGATTGTATATTCTGCACAGCATTTGGAAATACCTGAAACAGCTTTGACTGAAAATGTAATTATTCTGCCCTTAAACACATGACCTCTTAACTCTTATAGACTCAAGTGCTTAAGATAATAAGGGTTTCTTTGTTTCGGTTCCCAAGAGGAAGGCTGGGGCTGTATGGGAGAGACATGGGGAGAAGAAGAGACCAAGACAAGTTACTGATCAAGGCTCCAAGTTTACTTTTTGAGTCTGAACTTAAAAAGGGGGAAGCCCATCCCCCACCACACCAGGCCTCATTGCTTTGTCAGGATCCCAGCAGGAAAACAGGTTCAGCCTCTCAGCAGGCAGTGGCATCTTGGAGGAAACCACAGACCACAGATGTGGCAGAACAATAGACTTTACCTAGGTTGGAAGAGTCCATCCCAGGTGGGCTAGCAACTGTGGCAAACCAGGTCTAAGCCAGCCTGCTCAAGGTTGGGGGAGGGTACAAATTACCATTCTTACCACACCTGGTCCTGGACCTAAAGTCCCTCTGCCCCAAGCTGACCTTGAACTCAGGAACCTGCCTGTCTTTGTAAGCATGTATAAACAAACAAAAACTTAGCTGGGAGGGATCTTGCCCTGTGATCAGTACTCCCTAAATCTCTCTATCTCTTTCCTTAGCCTCTTTCTGACAAGCTGGCTCATAGTGCTGCCGCCTCTGTTCCTTTGACTCTGTGACGATCCTTATTTAATTTATATTGCATCCTTATATTTTGCATATTTGAGAAATTATATCTCTTCAAACTCATGTCTTTAGAGTTTTTCCACAGCCTTGAGGCTGTTCTGAAGGTCTCAGCACGCTGCCATTTTGCTGAGACATTAGCATACCCTCACCTCCCAGTCTCTGTCTCTGATTATCATTAACCTTGGCAGAGATGGCATTCCTTGGCCCATCCCAACATCTACCCTATCTGTGAACTGCTGGAATGCACGAAGGAGCTGGTCCTACAGATGCAAAGCTGAAGGATCTCAGGACAACAACAAGATATTTAAGAGAAGTTCCAGCGGGGCGTGGTGGTGCATGCCTTTAATCCCAGCACTTGGGAGGCAGAGGCAGGTGAATCTCTGAGTTCGAGGCCTGCCTGGTCTACAGAGTGAGTTCCAGGACAGCCAGGGTTGCACAGAGACCCCCTCCCCCCCCCCCAAAAAAAAAAAGAGAGAAGTCCCAGTGATGTTCTAGTACCAATAGTTTAGCCAAAGCCAAAGTCATTGAACCTAGACCAATGACTCATTGCGATGAGCATTAGCAAGCAAAGAAGTGTGGAAAAAGTATACTGTGGGACACTATAGCTTCCACAATGAGATTGTTTTTCTTTTGTGGGGAGAGATTGCAAGAGTGGTGGGTGGGTACAAGGAAATGAGATGGACGTGATTGGGGTGCATGATATGAAATTCACAAAGAACCAATAAAAAGTAAAAAGAAAATATTAAGCTGTGTGTGTGTGTGTGTGTGTGTATGTGTGTGTGTGTGTATACCCATTTATCAAAATGACAGTAGTAGATGTTCCCTAGGGCTGCTAAGCCACAGGTTCTTAGCCTGATGATATAACTGGGTATGGATTTCATTTTATGGAACAGGATTTAAATCCAATCACAAAATGGTTTGTTACTTCCATGACATTTGTACCACTATTGCACCAGTGGGTGTGTCTTTCCAGGGCGTTCATTACAATAGCTCACAGATTTCATAGTTGGGTAAGCCTGGAGATAGCTTTTCTTCTCTGGTAGCCTACATAGCAGCTTCCGGCACTATGAAAACTACCCAGTAGGGATAAAACTTCTGGGTTATTACCAGTACTTAATTTTTGTATGTTCTATGACTCAAGTACATGATGTTGTCATCAATAGGGTTTTACCATCAAGTTCTGGGCAGTAACCAGGAACACTGCCCATAGCTTATAATGTTGTGAGTCTATCAGACCTCAGTGGTCAAAAATTCCAAAAGAAGTGATCATTTCTTGGCACTTTTTTTTTATTAGCCTGTGGTATCCAGTAGGAACATTGATGCTGTATTATCAGGTAACTACATTTTAATTCATTTTATGTATAAGTATGTATTTTCAGAAGCTTCTACAGTAATGCTTTCATAGTTTTTTTTTTTAATGGATTTTGATATTATTTATCACTCTTAGCATTCCTTCCTCCATCCTGTCTATCTGCTCTAAACCCAATTTAAGCATCCTTATTATATTATTCCCCTCTAGTCCTTTGTACCATGTTATACCCTTGTATTCTAGCCTCCCTTGAAAGCTTCCTTTCTTCCATAGCCTTTACCTGCACAGGCCTCTGTGGCGCAAAACAGTCAGCATAGTAATGATCTTCAGAGTCAAAAGGTAGTTTGGTCTAACACAACTCAGTTGCCAGTGTTGGTTCAAACTTCGGGAGTCTGACCCCAACGTTTATTTTAAACATATTCAAGTACAGGACAGTTGATAAAAACTTTCCTGGTGACATTAATTCAATCCTGTGTGCATAATAAAGTTTCAGATGTGACTACATTGAAATTCTTTGTAAAGAACAAGTGACACCTTCCATAAAGATAGGTTCTGTAGATTAACTACATGCAACACCTTCCATGACAATAGGTTGCATAGATTGACTACATGTGACATTTTCCATAATGATAGGTTTTACAGATTGATGAGCCCATGAAGAGGGTCTGGAGGAGGATCCTATATGATCTAGGCTCCACATGTCACCAGGCTATTAACCACATTTGCTTCTAGCCTTCTGGGGGTCTAATAGGTCATGTGTCCCTCAGTGTGAAAGGATAACCCTGTGTGTTTAGTATTCCTGGTTTCCCTAGCGCTTATCTGTGAGCACAAGGACCTCTGTGCCTCCCACACTTCCTGATTTCCTGACAAAGCACACATCTCTGAAGATTCAAAGCTAGTATTTCCAAATGATAAAAAAATATGCAACATTTGTGTTTTGGAGTATGGTTACCTCATTCAGAATGATAATTTCTAGCTCCAATCATTTACCTGCAAATTTTATAATTTGTTTTCATAATAGCTGAAAACATTCCATTGTGTTAATGTACCATGTTTTCATTATTTATTCATATTATCTATTTATATATACATGTTATATGTTCACATAGACACATAAGCTCTTTCTATTTCCTGCCCATTGTAAATAGAGAAATAATGCCTATGGATGAGCAGGAAGCTTCATAGTAAGACACGTGGTCTTTTGGGTATATGCCAAAGAGTGGTATAGCTGCAAAAAGTGGTATGAGGTGGCTACTTTTATGTCAACTTGACATAAGCTAGACTCACTAAAGAGGAGAGATCCTAAACGCCTCAATAAAGTTGGGCTATAGGCAGGCCTGTGGGACATTTTCTTAGTGATTGATGTGGGAGGGTCCACTGTGGTAGGACCATCACTGAGCAGATGGTTCTGAGTTCTATTAGAAAGCAGGCTTCAGAAAGTTATGGGGAGTAAGCACCCTCCATGGTATCATGCATCTTGGGCTACTGTCCTGACCTCTGTTGATGATGAGCAGTGATGTGAAAATGTGAGCCAACCCCCCTTTTCTCCCTAAGTTGCTTTGGTCATGGTGTTTCATCAAGTAATAGTATCCCAAGCTAAGACAGCCTACTAGCAACTTTTTGAGGACTCTTTCCACTGATTTGCATAGTGGATAAAGCAGTTTATACTTGCCAGCAGAGAGCAAGTGCTTCCTTTATTCATATCACATATATGCTATGTTTTTTGTTTGTTTGTTTGTTTGTGTTTTCTCATTCTGTTTGGAACAAGATGAAAGCAGTTTTTAATTTCGCATTTCTCTCATGACTAAGGATGTTAAATATCTTGACAAATACCTTTCAGTCATTTGTATTTCGTCTTTTCATGGCTTGACTTAGCTCCATGCCACAATTTAAAATTGGTGTTTTGATGGTTAGTTTTTTGAGTTCTTTGTGTATTCTAGATGCTAACCATGTCAGATACCTAGCTGGCAAAAACTTTTTTTTTTTTGACACTTGTGGGCTGCCTTTTCATTTGAACAATGGTGTTTTTTGTTGTAGAGAAACTTTTTAGCTTCATGTGGTCCTTTTAGTAATTGTTCTTACTGCATGTGTTGTGTGTGTTTTATAAAAAGAGAGAGAATATGTTTTGGTGGATGTGTGGTAGGGTGTTGGGTAAGGGGTTGCCTTCACCTGCCCCTGCTGAGGCATCCCTTGCACACAGTATAGTAAAGAATAGAGTTTACTTATGTCATGGGGAGGGAAGTTGAAAAGGCAGTAGAGACAGAGAAAGGCAGAGATAGTGTAGCGGAGTAGAGGCCAGCCATGTGCACATGGAGAGAGGAAAAGAGGGAAAGGATAACCCTGTGTGTTTAGTATTCCTGGGGAGAGAGGAGTAAGGGGCAAGAGGACAGAGGGAGAGCAAGAAGGCAAGAGAGAGCTGAGGGGGCAAGCATCCCCTTTTATAGTGAGTTGGGCACACTTGGCTGTTGCTAGGTAGCTGTGGGGCAGAGCTTAGACAGAATGCTATCATTTCCCCATTTTGGTTCAGTTAAAAAGAAAGAAAAAAATTACAAAGAGGTGTTGGTGGAGTAGGAATAGGGTCATTGTGATGTTTAGCTACTTCCTGCTGACTTTGGGGTGACAAGTCTCTAGGAAACCTAGGAAAGTGGATAAGGAGATTTTGGTCTAGTCTTAAGAGAATTGGCTGTTTCCTTGCTGTCCAGGGTCTGTGGAACCATCTGTGGATAGATCAGAAGGAATAAGTAGAAGTGTCTGTGTCTGTGAGAGGAGATTGAAACATCTGGAGGTTGTGTCTCTAGAGTTGTCCTGAATGCAGTAAGCACCTGGACTTGACAAGATGCGGAAACACACACACACACACACACACACACACACACACACACACACACACACACACACGCACACACACATATATATATGTTATAGGGAGAGAATAAGATTAAGTACATTTGGGAGGAAGAGATTTTTTTTTTCCTTAGTTGTACATTTGAAACTCAGAGAGTGGGTCTGAAGTAGATAGTAAATGGAAACTTTAGGCTATTGATTGTCAGATGTACTTATCTGGGTGGAGTCTACTTGGTCCATGAGACGTAGATTTGAGTGAATTTCCCGTAGCTTATAAGTTTACAAAAGAGATAGACTTGTTAACACATGAATAGTAAGATGAGCAAACCTTTTGTGGAGCAGAAGGAACAGAAGGGCTTTTTTCCTTCTGTCTAATAGACTGAATGTATATCACTTTAAATTTAGTTAAAAGAAAACCAAAGAAAACTTAAAATTTGAACTTGTGATTATACAGTTGGATCATATAGTGGAAATTTTATTAGGGTTAGGAAAATTTGTAAGAACTCGAATAATGTTAGAACAGTGGAAGAGCAAGAAGAGGAAATATGAAGCATTGTGTAGACATTTTCTGTATCCACTCCTGTGTTGAGGGGAATATGGGCTCTTTCCGGCTTCTGGTTATTATAAAAAAGGCTGCTACGAACATAGTGGGGCATGTGTCCTTATTAAATGTTGGAGTATCTTCTGGGTATATGCCCAGAAGTGGAATTTCTGGGTTTTCAGCAATTCTGAGGAAGCACCAAACTGATTTCCAGAGTGGATGGACCAGCTTGCAATCCCACCAGCAATAGAGGATTGTTCCTCTTTCTCCACATCCTCGCCAGCATCTGCTGTCACGGGTGTGAGGTGGAATCTCAGGGTTGTTTTGATTTGCATCTCCCTGATATGTAAGGATGTTGAACACTTCTTTAGGATCTTCTCTGTTATTTGAGATTTCTCATTGAGAATTTTTTGTTTAGCTCTGTACCCCCATTTTAATAGAGTTATTTGGTTCTCTGGAGTCTAACTTTTTGAGTTCTTTGTATATATTGGATATTAGCCCTTTATTGGATGTAGGGTTGGTAAAGATCTTTTCCCAATCTCTTGTTTGCCATTTTCGTCCTGTTGAAAATGTCCTTTGCCTTACAGAAGCTTTGCAATTTTATGAGGTCCCGTTTGTTGATTCTTGATCTTAGAGTATAAGCTATTGGTGTTCTGGTCAGGAAATTTTCCTCTGTGCCCATGTGCTTGAGGCTCTTCCCCACTTTCTTTTCTATTCATTTCAATATATTTGGTTTTATGTGGAGCTTCTTGATCCACTTGGACTTGAGCTTTGTACAAGGAGATAAGAATGGGAAGATTTGCATTCTTCTACATGCTAACTGCCAGTTGAACCAACACTATTTGTTGAAAATGTTGTATTTTTCCACTGGATGGTTTTAGCTCTTTTGTCAAAGATCAAGTGACTATAGGTGTGTGGGTTAATTTCTGGGTCTTCAATTCAATTCCATTGATCTACCTCCCTGTCACTATACCAAAGCCATGCAGTTTTTTTTTTTTTTTTTTTCACTATTGCTCTGTAATACAGCTTGAGGTCACGGATGGTGATTTCACCAGGGGTTCTTTTATAATTGAGAATACTTCTCATTATCCTAGGTTTTTTTATTATTCCAGATAAATTTGCAAATTGCTCTAACTCTATGAAGAGTTTAATTGGAATTTTGATAGGATTGCATTGAGTCTGAAGATTGCTTTTGGTAAGATGTCCATTTTTACTATATTAATCCTGCCAATCCATGAACATGGGAGATCTTCATATCTTCTGAGATCTTCTTCGATTTCTTTCTTCTGAGACTTGAAGCTCTTGGTGTATAGATCTTTCAGTTGCTTAGTTAGAATCACACCAAGGTATTTTATATTATTTGTGACTATTGTGAAAGGTGTTGTTTCCCTAATTTCTTTCTCAGCCTGATTATCCTTTGAGTAGAGGAATGTAACTGATTTGTTGGAGTTATTTTTATATTCAACCACTTTGCTGAAGTTGTTTATCAGCTTTAGGAGTTCTCTGGTGGAATTTTTAGGGTCATTTAAATATACTATCATATCATCTGCAAATAGTGATACCTCCCTACTTGTCTAATTGCTCTGGATTTGAGTAAGCAACCTTGTCTAGTCCCTGATTTTAGTGGGATTGCTTCAAGTTTCTCTCCACTTAGTTTGATGTTGGCTACTGGTTTGCTGTATATTACTTTTACTATGTTTAGGTATGGGCCTTGAATTCCTGATCTTTCCAAGACTTTTATCATGAAGGGGTGTTGGATTTTGTCAAATGTTTTTTCAAAATGTACTGAAAAGATCATGTGGTTTTTGACTTTGAGTTTGTTTATATAGTGGATTACGTTGATGGATTTCAGTATATTGAACCATCTTGCATCCCTGGGATGAAGCCTACTTAATCATAATGGATGATCTTTAGATGAATTCTTGGATTTGGTTTTTGAGAATTTTATTGAAAATTTTTGCATTGATATTCATAAGGGAAATTGGTCTGAAGTTCTCTTTTTATTGAGTCTTTGTGTGGTTTAGGTATCAGTGTAATTGAGGCTTCATAGAATGAATTTGGGTAGAGTACCTTCTGTTTCTATTTTGTGGAATAGTTTGAGGAGTATTGGTATTGGATTTTTCTTTGAAGATCTAATAGAACTCTGCACTAAACCCATCTGGTCCTGGGTTTNTTTTGGTTGGGAGACTATTAATGATTGCTTCTATTTCTTTAGGGGATATTGGACTGTTTAGATCATTTATCTGATCTTGATTTAACTTTGGTACCTGGTACCTGCCTAGAAAATTGTCCATTTCATCTAGATTTTTGAGTTTTGTCGAGTGTAGGCTTTTGTAATAGGATCTGATGATTCTTTTTTTTATTTCTTCAGTTTCTGTTGTTATGTCTCCCTTTTCATTTCTCATTTTGTTAATTAGGATNCTGTCCCCGTGCCCTCTAGTTAGTCTGGCTAAGGGTTTATCTATCTTGTTGATTTTCTCAAAGAACCAACTCCTGGTTTTGTTGATTCTTTCTATAGTTCTTTTTGTTTCTACTTGGTTGTTTTCAGCCCTGAGTTTGATTATTGCCTGCCTTCTTAACACTCCTCTTGGGTGTATTTGCTTCTTTTTATTCTAGAGCTTTCTGATATGTTGTCAAGCTACTAGCGTAAGGTCTCTCCAGTTTCTTTTTGGAGGTACTCAGAACTATGAGATTTCCTTTTAGCACTGCTTTTTTTGTGTCTCATAAGCTTGGGTATGTTGTGGGCTCATTTTCATTAGACTCTAAAAAGTCTTTAATTTTTTTCTTTATCTCTTCCTTGACCAAGTTATCATTGAGTAGCATGTTGTTTAGCTTTCACATATATGTGGGCTTTCTATTGTTTATGTTATTTTGAAGACCAGCCTTAGTCCGTTGTTATCTGATAGGATGCCTGGGATCAATTCAATCTTCTTGTATCTGTTGAGGCCTGTTTTGTGACAGATCATATGGTTGATTTTGGAGAAGATACCACGAGGTGCTGGCAAGAATGTATAGTCTTTTTTAGGATAAAATGTTCTATATATATCTGTTAAATTCATTTTGTTAGTTTCACCTTGTCTCTGTTTAGTTTATATCTCCATGGTCTGTCCATTGCTGATAGTGGGATGTTAAAGTATCTCACTATTATTATATGTGGTAAAAGGAGGCAAGACAAAAATCCTGTTCAAGCCTTGTTTATTCAGGGGTAATGGAAGACTTTTAAAGATGAAAACTGCAATGGGAATTTGCAAAGGTACACAGGCCAAACCAGTGATGCTAGGTAACACATTAATGTCAAGGGAATGTCCACATTTTAACAAGTTCCAGAAAGGATTGTTCTCATTGTGAAGGGAAAGCAATGCCCTCATTGTAAAGAGAAAGGAATGCCCTCATTATAAAATGTCCCGAGTCAATTACTGAATGGAAGCAAGATAGGGGAAGAAGCAAAAGAGCGTTAGATAATGGCCCTGGGACAAGATTCCAGTGGCTTTCCAATATTTAGGAAACTTTCTTTTATGAATGTGGGTGCCCTTGCATTAGGAATATAGATGCTGAGAATTGAGAGTTCTTCTTGGTAGATTTTTTTTCTTTGATGAGTATGAAGTGTCCTTCCTTATCTTTTTTGATAACTTTTGGTTGGAATTTGATTTTATTCGATATTAAAATGGCTACTCCAGCTTGTTTCTTAGGACCATTTGCTTGAAGAATTGTTTTCCAGCCTTTTATGCTGAGTTAGTGTCTGTCTTTGTCAATGAGGTGTGTTTCCTTTATATAGCCAAATGGGTCCTGCTTATATAGCTAGTCTGTTAGTTTATGTCTTTTTTGGGGGAATTTATTCCATTGATATTAAGAGATATTAAGGAAAAAAGTATTGTTGCTTCCTGTTATTTTTGTTGTTAGAGGTGGAATTATGTTTTTGTGGCTATCTTTTTTTGTTTTTTGTTGTTGTTTGTTTATTTTTTTCAGATTATTTTCTTGCTTTTTCTAGGGTGTATTTTCCCTCCTTGTGTTGGAGTTTCCCCTTTATTATCCTTTGCAGGGCTGGATTTGTGAAGAGATACTGTGAAAATTTGTTTTTGTCATGGAATATCTTGGTTTCTCCATCTATGGTAATTGTGAGTTTCATTGGGTATAGTAGCTTGGGCTGGCATTTGTGTTTTTGTAGGGTCTACATGACATCTGTCTAGGGTCTTCTGGCTTTCATAGTCTCTGGCAAGAAGTCTTATGTAATTCTAACAGGTTTGCCTTTATATGTTACTTGACCTTTTTCCTTTACTGCTTTTAATATTCTTTCTTTGTTTAGTGCATTTGATATTTTGATTATTATGTGAAGGGAGGAATTTCTTTTCTGATCAATTCTATTTTGAGTTCTGTAGGCTTCTTGCATGTTCATGGACATCTCTTTTGTTAGGTTGGGTAAGTTTTCTTCCATAATTTTGTTGAAGATATTTACTGGCCCTTTAAGTTGGGAATTTTCATTCTCTTCTATTCCTATTATCCTTAGGTTTGGTCTTCTCATTGTGTCCCAGATTTCCTGGATGTTTTAGGTTAAGAGCTTTTTGCATTTTGCCTTTTTTTATTGTTTTGTCAATGTTTTCTATGGTATCTTCTGCACCTGAGATTCTGTCTTCTATTTCTTTTATTCTGTTAGTGATGCTTGCATCTATGACTCCCAATCTCTTTCCTAGGTTTTCTATCTCCAGGGTTGTCTCCCTTTGTGATTCTTTTATTTTTCCTCCTTCCATTTTTACATACTGGATGGTTTTATTCAATTCCTTCACTTGTTTGGTTGTGTTTTCCTGTAAATCTTTAAGGGGATTTTGTGTTTTCTCTTTAAGGGGTTCTAGATGTTTACTTGTGTTCTTCTGTATTTAAGGGAGTTATTTTTGCCCTTCTTAAAGTTCTCTATCATCATTATGAGATGTGATTTTTAAATCAGTGTCTTGCTCTTCCAGTGTTTCAGGTATCCAGGACTTTCAGTGGTGGGAGTGCTGGATTCTGATGCCAAGTAGCCTTGGTTTCTCTAGGTAAGATTCTTGTGTTTGCCTTTCACCATATGGTTATCTCTGGTGTTAGATCGTCTTTCTGTCTCTGCCTGGAGCTTTTTCCTACTGTGGGTTTGTAAGCCTGTATCAGCACTCCTGGAGAACAACTCTCTTCTTGCTAGACCCATGCACAGTGTGCTGTGGAACAGCCTCAGCTCCCTGGTGTAGTGAGAGTTGTTTCCAAATGCCAGTTTAGTGGCCATGTAGAGATATTGTTTGAATTAGACCATTAGACCAGGACATCCCAGTAGGTAGGGACAAGGCAGCCTAGACAAACCCAAAGATGAGAATAGGGTTATTAACTACCTTTTCCAGTTTCATGAGGATACTATTAATAACCAGAGAGGCTGACAGCCAGGCCAGATCACCAGGTCATCACATGGTGTGATGGGGTCTGGTGCCCTGAGTGACAGAGAGCAGTTCACCCAGTCCTGGGATTTCTCAGCAGTGAGGAAGGAACCATCTTAGAGATGAAATCTCACCCAAGAGAAAATGTCTAAGAATGAGGGTCAGTGAAAAGACTAAATGCTTCCATCCTTAAAGGCAGCAAAGGGGTAGGTCTGAGCTCAAGAACTTTCCCTGGGACCATTTACTCTGACCAGTGTGGGGAGGGAACTTACCAGTTCTCTGAAAATTGGTCTAGCATGTGGTAGCAGGGGCCACAAACCTGCAGAGTTTATAAATCTGAGTCTCAGCACCAAATGTTGTGTTTATAAACTAATAAAGGGGAAAGAAAATATGTTTAGTGGAGGTGTAGTCAGGTATGGGAGAAGGGTGTGCCTCTGTGGGTCCCTGCCGAAGCATCCTTTCCCCCAATAGACAAGCCACACTGTGATATATTATAGAATACAGTTTATTCAGGGTATGGGGAGGGGAGTTGAGAGAGAGAGAGAGAGAGAGAGAGAGAGAGAGAGAGAGAGAGAGAGAGGAGGTCTGCTATGAGCATGTGGAGAGAGGGGGGAGGTGAATGGAGAGAGAGGGGTGAAGGGGGAAGAGGACAGAGCCAGAGCAAGAAGGCAAGAGCATGAGAGAGTGTAGGGGGTGTGCAACCCCTTTACAGTGAGTTAGGCATACCTAGCTATTGCTAGGTAATTGTGGGGTGGAGCTTAGTCAAAATTCTAACAGCCTGTATTATTTGGATCCTATTTAGAAAGTCTGTGCCTCTCTCTCTCTCTCTCTCTCTCTCTTTCTTCCTCCCTCCCTTCCTTCCTTCCTTCCTTCCTTCCTTCCTTCCTTCCTTCCTTCCTTCCTTCCTTCCTTTTTTTCTGTGCCCCTGTGTTTCCATATAAAATTTAAAATTCTTGTTTTTTCAATTTCTGTGAAAAATTGCACTAGGATTTTGATGGCAATTGTACTTAATTTGTTAATTGCTTTTGATTTGATGGCTACTTTAATGATATTAATCCTGCCAATCTATACATATAGAAGATCTTTCTATCTCCTGATATCTTCAATGTTCTTTTCCAATGTTAAAATATTTTTCTTTTTTTAATTATTATTATTTTCTTTATTTACATTTCAAATGCTATCCCAAAAGTTCCCTATACCCCGCCCCACCCCTGCTCCCCTAACCACCCTCTCCCACTACTTGGCCCTGGCCTTCCCCTGTGCTGGGTCATATAAAGTTTACAAGACCAAGGAGCCTCTCTTCCCAATGATGGCTGATTAGGCCATCTTCTGCTACATATGCAGCTAGAGACATGAGCTCAGGGGGTACTGGTTAGTTCATATTGTTGTTGCACCTACAGGGTTGCAGCCCCCTTCAGCTCCTTGGGTACTTTCTCTAGCTCCTCCATTGGGGNCCNTGTGTTCCATCCAATAGCTGNCTGTGAGCATCCACTTCTNTGTTTGCCAGGCACTGGCATAGCCTCACAAGAGGCCGCTATATCAGGGTCCCTTCAGCAGAATCTTGCTGGCATGTGCATTAGTATCTGGGTTTGGTGGCTGATAATGGGATGGATTCCTGGATGGGGTAGTCTCTGGATAGTCCATCCTTTCATCTTAGCTCTAAATTTTGTCTCTGTACCTCCAATGTTAAAATTTTTATCATGCAAGTCTTTCACTTTCCTAATAATATTGAAATTGATATTTGTTGCATTTATAAACCAGTTTTCCTTATGTTATCTCATTGAATCTTCTCTTTGATGTTTGTATGTCTCTGTTATTTTTTTACTGGATAGGGAAAAAGAAATTAGACAACAACATGAGAGTCAGTGAGGAGGTAAATTTGGACTATGACTATGATTTCCTGTTGACAAATTCAAAACTTTATCTTCCTTAAATTTTAATATTAATGAACTGAAATTTAAGGCTATGTTCAATTCTAGAAATAAGGATTTTTTTTTTTGAGCATATATGATCTTCCAGTCAATGTACTTTGTAGTTTCCCTCTTTTGTATCAATTGAGTCTCCACATAAATGCTTTGAGGTATAAACCAATAATAATAATAATAATAATAATAATAATAATGAAAATAAATTTTGAGGTAAGGTTTTATTATACATGCTGAGCTAGTCTTGTACTCCCATTTCTCTTTCCTTATCCTTTCCAGTGCTGGGATTAAGGCATGTGCTAAAAGGTCCCACTTGAATTTTGCACCAGCATTTTCCCCATTTTTATAGATGAGATGAACAATTTGATCAGTTATGTGAAAGAGAATCTTTGCAACTAGCCAAGGTTGCCTTCCTAAGAGTTGGTTAATATATTTTTTTAAAGATTTATTTGTTTATTACATGTAAGTACACTGTAGCTGTTTTTAGACACACCAGAAGAGGGCATCCAATCTCAATTCAGATGGTTGTGAGCCACCATGTGGTTGCTGGGAGTTGAACTCAGGAACTTTCAGAAGAGCAGTCAGTGCTCTTAACCTCTGAGCCATCTCTCCAGCCCTGAATTGGTTAATTTTGATGACACAGAAAGTAATATTTAATGCCAGTAGGTGAGAAATGGGAGGGAGAAGTCCCTTACATGGTTAGAAGAGACAGTAATGAATCTGTAAGTGACTCTCAGGCACACCTCTAGCTTGATCTGCTGATGCAAGAGATTATGGGCTACTCTGTGCTGGGATGAAGCCCAGGACTTTGGAAACTCCCCAGGCACTCACTGTAGTTCATTTGAAAGGCATTTAGGGAAGTGAAAGGCTCTTAGTAAACAATAACATCAAGAGTTGATTTTAAAACAGGTGCCATGTCTGAATGTAGCAGAATGTCTTCTTTCAGCTTGTTCTTCATATGCTGGGAGAGCTAGGGCAATAGACAATGTTTCTAATTTTTTAAAATTTAAAAACAACGTGTTACTTAAAATTATATCTTGAGCACGTGAAATTGTTTTCTTAAAAGTTGATTGTTAGAAAACACATGGTGGAACTTGTGGCTCTTGCTATATATGTAGCAGAGGATATGTAGCAGATTGATGACCTAGTTGGTCACCAATGGGAGGGGAGGCCCTTGTTCCTGTGAAGGCTCTATGTCCCAGTGTAGGGGAATGCCAGGACTAGGAATAGGAGTGGGTGGGCTGGGGAGCAGGGGGAGGGGGAGGAGATAGGGGATTCTTGGGGGGGAAACTAGGAAAGGGGTTAACATTTGAAATGTAAATAAAGAAAATATCTAATAATTAAAAAAAGAAAAGTTGATTGTTTGGGGACTTCAAAGCTAGTGTCATTATGATAGTGCCAAAGGACTTCAGCAGTTCCCAGCAGCTTGTCTTTCAATGATGGCATTGTCTTGGGAAAACTTAGCGGGATGTCACTATTCTGGCATGCTCACCAAGGTATCCTGGCCTGTACTGCTGAGAAATAGCCTTCTCTCTGACCATGTTGCTTAAGTTTGGGGCCCAGTAGACATGCCCTCTCCCCCATACTGGCTTTGCTAATCATCAATCTCTTCCTGCTGTGCAAATCCACAGATTTTGCTCCATTCTTAATTTTACAGAATGGTACCAACTGGGACAGTTCATAGTTTATATTTTGGGTTTCTTGTGAGAATAAATGAGAGGCATATACAGTAGAGTACCAGATGAATTAAGTGTGTTGTTTCTAGTTAACCAGTAGTGGGATATTGGGTAATTTTTAGGTATCTCATTTCCTCATCCATAGAAGGAGTGCATTGTATCTGTTTTTTCAAGCAGCTAATTAAATACAAAGACTGCTTAGAATGCACAAACATCAGTTGGTCTTTTTTACACTATTCCTGGAATGTATACTGAGTTCCAGTAGTTCCCCCCCCCCCCATTGAACTCAGCTGATTTTGTTTAAGACGGGGTTTCTCTATGTAGGCCTTGTGGGGCTAGAACAGTAAACAGACCCGCTTGGCCTCAAACTCATAGAGATATGCCTGTCTCTGTCTCCTCAGTGCTGAGATTAAAGGTGTGTGCCACCATGTCCTGGTGAACTCTGATGTTTTAAATGTCTCAACTTGGGCAAAAGAGTGCAGATGAGCTCCATGGTCGACGGGCAGGAGTGAAGATGCTGACTGGTGGGGAAGCTGGAAGGATTCACAGAACAGGCTCAGGAGTGACAGACTGTGAGCCTGCCAAGAAACTGTACAGGGAGCTCCTTCCCTCACACTGCTAAAAATACTGCTGGGAGAGTAATTTCTCTGGTCCTATTTTAGAAATCAAAGACAGAGCCACCATTTTCATGTTTGGATCCCGGTCAGCCTTCAGTCTGAGTTTTAAATTTCAAGAGAGATTTTTGTGGAGGGGACAGTTAAAGTAGCCTGTAGAGTTTGGAAATTCTATTTGAGAATAGGTACATGTTGGGCATCATTTAGGAAATTACTAGTATTTTTGAAAGGCTTTATTAGAAATGGTCAGAGTGCCATAGTGAGAAAATCTTTTCAGCAATTGACCTGCCCATAAGTCTATGATTGTGTGTGTGTGTGTGTGTGTGTGTGCGCGCGCGCGCACGCATGCGTGTACAATCTTTCACTGTGGATTTTTGTTCACTCACTTCCACAAGCATTTATTGAGTTATTATTACAAAAAATACCGCACCCATCCCTTGAACAGAAGTTGGAAAATATAAAGAGAAGTAGCAAGAGGTTCCTGTTCTCACGTGATTTTAGAGTGTTGTGGGAAACATGAGGCTTCAAAACCAACACAAGGAAACAGGTTGTCAGGGTTGTTATGTGTAGAAACAGGCTAATAATGTAGGCTGGATAGAGGGCTCAGCAAGTACAAACACTGGATGTACTTCCAGAGGACTAGTCTCAGTTCTAGCACTACAATTGTCTGTAACTCCAGTTCTAGGGGATCTACTGCCCTTGGTTTTTTTGCTGTGACCATCACATACACACAGGCAGTATAATTATACATATGCAGGGAAAACATTCATACACATAAGACAAATAAACCTTAATGACAACAAAAGAAACAGGTCAATTAACTAAACATCAACTTGGCAAATCACTTTACCAATTACCAATTACTAAAAGACCAAATTAGTCACAATCAATTTGCCATTGGTCCAGGGCCACTGAGTGTTGCTATAGAAAGAATTTGCTTATGGGGCTCTATAGATGAAACCTTTTATTAGTATTATTTAGTATTGTATTTGTATTAGTAAAGTGGTTATTTTAAACTTCCAGCCATGGAATATGTCTATGATTGCCAGTCCTCTTGAGTTAGGCCATGGGAGAGCATTGTGCATACCAAATTTCAGTAGCCAGAAATGAAGTTTGCTTAAATAAATCAGACCACTTTAAGGAAGCTGATGCATTAGTTATGTTTTCAGTAGGAAACAGATGCCACCAAAGGAACTTCCTGGGAATGCAGTTAGCTTTGTAAAGGTGCACATTCAGAAGTGTGGGAAGGATTAGGGAAACCAAGAATGGTGGCTCCCACAGATGGGAAGTGTGAGAAGCCATGGCCACATGGAAGGGATGGGATGGTGGCAGTCACCTATCACATCTCATCTCTAGCAGGTGCCTCTCACTGCTCACAGCCAGTGATGAGCAGAGGTAACGAATTGCTAGGCAGAGGAAAGGCAGAGAAGAGACATGGCACCTGTCTCATAAGAATAGGGGCAGAAGGCATAAGTCTCAGATGCCTCCTATAAGGTGGTTTTTAGAGAATCTAATGGAACATCCGTTTGGCTTACTAATGCCCTTCTGCAGACCGCTTGAAACATAGACATTTCTGCATTGACTTCCCTAAAGGTCAAAAGAATTTTAGTAGAGGGCCAGGGTAAAATGTATGACTCAGGCTAGAATCCTGTTATCTTGATTTTTGTCTTGAGAGAACTGTACCTTAGTGTATCAGCCTGAAGCAAGAGAGGGTGGCCACCACTGTTGATGCAAGTGTAACTTACTGTGATCATTAGATCCACACAGGACTGCTGTTTAATAGCAACCCCAGGTGATAAGGTTGAGGCAGAATACTTGAAGCAACTGTATTTCTCACTTTAAGTCTGAGTTTCCTCTGGATTAAGTGAATCTCTGAGGTTCTTAGATACTGAGGAGAAGGAATCGCCAAGATGGTGATAGACTTCCCACTGATAAAGACACATGGGTCTTTGGAGGACTTAGGAGCATAACAACTGAGATGTATGTCTTGTTTTTTTTTTTTTTTTAAAGATAAGGTTTCTCTGAGTAGCCCTAGCTGTCCTGGAACTCACTCTTTAGACCAGGCTGGCCTCAAACTCAGAAATCCCTCTGCCTCTGCTTCCCAAATACTGGGACTAAAGGTGTGAGCAATGCAAAACTTTGTTGTTGTTGTTGTTTTTTGAGATAGGGTTTCTCTGTGTAGTCCTGGCTGTCCTGGAACTCACTCTGTAGACCAGGCTGGACTTGAACTCAGAAATCTGCCTTCCTCTGCCTCCCAAGTGCTGGGATTAAAGGCATGCGCCACCACTGCTCAGCCTGAGATGTAGATCTTAAATTGGTAAAGTAGTTCATACTTGGCAGAATATACTGTTTCAATGAATTGAAAGGCCTGAAGTTCATTAAATACCATGGGCCATCTTTTGAAAGCAGAGGCATGAGCAGCAATTGCAATGAGAGAAAGATGAAAGCAAGAATAATTTGTATTATAGCTATACTATTAATGATTTCTGCACACTCACAGCTTTCATAATTTGCCTTTCCCCAAAGAGGCTTGTCTGAGGAGAAGGCTGCCCAGTTCTGGGACAATACCCAGGCCCTGCTGTAGCTTTTACCTTTAGAGAGGTCTCTGATAGGTTTAGTCCCCCACCCTGCCCTGATGGTAAGACCCTAGCTCTGCCCTCTTTGGCTCTTTACCAGAATTATGAAGTGATCCTGAGCCTAGGTTAACGAGCTAGACTGAGACGCCCATCCTCAATAGACCAACTAATGAGACAATGTGTTAGTGAAAAGCAGAGAAAAGAGATATATGCTATGTGGCCACTTTGGGAGGAGGAAGAAACAGAGAGGCCCAGAGGCCCCTCCAAGGCATCCATCAGTGTTTTGTCACAAGGTTTCAGTTTAAATAAGGAGGAGGAAGCATGCATAATGAAACAATTTCTGAGGGCCCATTGTTTCAACAGTCCAACAGCCAAAGAAGGGAGCAGAAGGGACTCTTTAGAATATTTTTATTTCATGTTCCAATAAGTATATAGGCAACATAGATTGGACTTTGTGTTTTTGGGGGATGGGGAAGGGCACAAGGTTAGGAGGATGAACCTAGGAGAAATTGGAAGAGAGTGTGATCAAGTACATTGTATAAAATTCCCAAATAATTCATAAAAATTATATTGGAAAAAAAGAAAATCATAATAATAACAACAAACATATCTTTATTCCTTCTGGAATTGTTAAAACACTGGTCTATATTTTAAGTACCTTTCTGGTGGTCTATTCCCTTCATGCATAGCTATGTGGACTGTTGGAATTCTCTTACTCACTTTTGAGGACTATAAAGGTCTGGGGCTGAATAGAGATTACTCCATCCCCCCACTTTCTTCTGACATGGGAAATTGGTCATTGGTTCATTTTATTCCACCACTGTGGAACATCTTCGAAACCCCTATCTTAAAGCAGCTTCAGATAAAAAGCAGATGTTGTTTTCTAAGTCTAATTAGTCTTCTAAAGCCAAGGTTCTTATGTGAAGCTCTCTCCCAGTTCATGATGCTATTTTTCGTCAGTGCCAACATTAGGGTTTTCCTGACTTTGCCACTCAGCTGAGGCTCACCTAGAGATTGAACAGGCAATACTACATCATTACAGGACATTTCCTCTTTAATTCCTCTTTAATTTCCTCTTTTCTTGCCTAGGGATACAGAAGGGTAAGAGGCAGAGAGGATAATCTTAGTTTTGGATTGAGAAATCTCAAGGTAAATCTGATTATATGTGTTTGAGGGACTAAAAAACCATGCTAATGAAAATTTGTCTAAATAGGAGAGGTTGAAGTTGTCCCAAGCCACTGGGCTGACACTAGTGTCTCAAGAACTGAAGGGCAAGGGAGATTTTTAGCATGTCCCCTCACCCAAATGGTCAGGTATCTTGGGGTGGGGGTGAGGGTGGGGAGACTGTGTAAGAAAAGAGTTGTTTTTGTGAGATCTTTGAAATAACAGGAGAACAAAGCCTTGTTCTGAGAGTCATGCCATAGACTAACACAAAGAGGGAGCGTGGAATACCATGGCCTTGGGAAAATACAAAATGACCTGTGTAGAATGAGTCTGTGACACTTTGGTGGCTGAACAGCTGATTCCTTCTGAAGTGGCAAAAGTGAAAGGAAGATGAAGAGAGAAGAGTGGATGAGAAGGCAAGAGGGTCGGAAGCTTTAAAAATGGAAACTGTGTCCTTGGCATGGATACCCATCCATTTCCCCTTAGGGAAGCAGCCATGGATACCCATCCATTTCCCCTTAGGGAAGCAGCCCAGAACCACTCATGTTGTTCTGACCTACTATAATGGCTACGGGTACACTCCTACAGCACTGACATAGGCCATCATGTACCTCTAACAGGACTGTGGTCTCCACAGAGGGACCTTCTCAGTCATGTTGTTCTGACCTACTATAATGGCTATGGGTACATTCCTGCAGCACTGACACAGGCCTTCGTGTACCTCTAACAGGAGTGTGGTCTCCACAGAGGGACCTTCTCACAGCTGACTCACAGATCACACCAAAGGCATATAGTTGCCTGAGCAGGGAAGGAGAGAGGGAGGCATTCTTAAGAACTTAAGACATGAAAATAGTTGGGAGAGGAACTTTGCTTGGAATCTAAACAAACACTCAAGTTTAGGTGTTAGACTTAGAGTAATAGTGGCTTAGAGCAATATTCACCTTTGTACATGAGGATGATGGATGTATATGTAGTATCTGTATGTATTTGCTTATAATTTATCAGAAGAAGAAGAGACAGGGAGACAGACGAGAAAACTTTCTGCAAGGAGAAGTTCTGGAGATTTGCTACAAATAAAAAAATCCAATATGCTATGGGACTATAGGATGACATCTCTGGGCACAAAGTGAACATTTAAAAGATTTTCTGGGATTACAACAGTCACTCCAAGATGACATCATTGCCAAGTTTTCCTTTCAATGCCTATTTTTCTTTCTTTCCTGACAAGATCTCATGTTTTCTAGGCTGGCCTCAAACCCACTGTGTAGCCAAGGATGGCTGTAAACCCCAGCCTCTACCTTCCCAGTGCTGGAATTACAGGGGTGTACCACACCAAGCCTGAGGCAACTTTCCGGAGAAGGGAAATTGATCATCTCTTTTCAGATTTGCCTATTTGACTTGGTATTGAGCAACTAAAATGAGCCATCAGAAATCTGAAATTCATAACTTTGTGATTGTGGGGTTTTTGTTGTTCTTGTTTGTTTTTGTTTTCTTTCTTTCTTTCTTTCTTTCTTTCTTTCTTTCTTTCTTTCTTTCTTTTTGGTACCTTCATGAAACCTGGCTATCTTGGAACTTACTCCATAAACCAGACTGACCTTGAATTTCTAGAGATTCACCTGCCTCTGCCTCCTAAGCACTGGGATTAAAGGTATGTACCACCACCAGCTAGTGTGATTGTATTTTCTTTTCTTTTTTTTTTTCAATTTTTTATTAGATATTTCCTTCATTTACAATTCAAATGCTATCCCTAAAGTCCCCTATACCCTCCGCTGGCCCTGCTCCCCTACCCACCCACTCCCACTTCTTGGCCCTGGCATTCCCCTGTACTGGGGAATAAAGGTTGCAAGACCAAGGGGCCTCTCTTCCCAATGATGGCCGACTAGGCCATCTTCTGCTACATATGCAGCTAGAGACACGAGCTCTGGGGGTACTGGTTAGTTCATATTGTTGTTCCACCTATAGGGTTGCAGACACCTTCAGTTCCTTGAGTACTTTCTATTATATAATATAATATAATATTATATAATATTATATTATTATATTATAGCTCAGCAGGTAAGAACACTAACTGTTCTTCTGAAGGTCCTGAGTTCAAATCCCAGCAACCACATAGTGGCTCACAACCACCCATAACGAGATCTGATGCCCTTTTCTGGTGCATCTGAAGACAGCTACATTGTACTTATTATAGTAATAATTAAATATTTGGACCAGAGTGAGCAGGGACTGAGCAGAGCTGATTGGAGTGAGCAGGGACTAACAGAGATAGCAGGATTTACTGGAGCAAGCAGGGTTGACCTGAGCGAGCAGAGGTCCTAAATTCCATTCCCAACAACCAGATGAAGACTCACAACTTTCTCTATCTGTACAGCTACAACGTGTACTCATATACATAAAATAAATAAATACATCTTTAAAAAAGAGGAACATGAAAAGATAATGTGGTATCCTTTAATAAACAACAGAAAAAGAAAACTTCCCTAACCTAAAGAAAGAGATGCCCATAAACATAAAGAAGCCTACAGAACTCCAAATAGACTGGACCAGAAAAGAAATTCCTCCAGTCACATTATAGTCAAAACAACAAATACAATGAAAGAATATTAAAAGCAGTAAGGGAAAAAGGTCAAGTGACATATAAAGGCAGACCTATCAGAATTACACCAGACTTCCTATAAGAGACTGAAAGCTAGACGATCCTGGGCAGATGTCATACAAATGCCAGCCCAGGCTACTATACCCAACAAAATTCTCAATTACCATAGATACACAGAAACCAAGATATTCCATGACAAAACCAAATTTACACAATATCTTTCCATAAATTCAGCCCTACAAAAAATAATTAATGGAAAACTCCAACACAAGGAGGAAAACTTTACCCTAGAAAAAGCAATAAAGTAATCTTCTTTCAATAAACCCAAAAGAAGATAGTCATACAAACATTATTTCACCCCTAACAACAAAAATAACCGGAAGAAACAATCACGATTACTTAATATCTCTTAACATCAATGAACTCAACTCCCCAATAAAAAGACATAGACTAACAGACTGGATATGTAAACAGGACACAGCATTTTGCTGCATACAGGAAACACACCTCAGTGACAAAGACAGACACTACCTCAAAGTAAAAGACTGGAGAATGTTTTTCCAAGCAAATTGTCCCAAGAAAGAAGTTGGAGTAGCCATTATTATATCAAATGAAATCGACTTTCAACCTAAAGTTATCAAAAAATATAGGTATATTTCATACTCATCAAAGGAAAAATCTATTCAGATGAACTCTCAGTTCTGAACATCTATGCTCCAAATTCAAGAGCACGCACTTTCATAAAAGAAACCCATGATACACCTCATGAACCATGAAGCTCAAGAGGAAGGAAGACTAGTCCTACTTAGAAGGCAGAAACAACATAATCAAGGGAAGTAGAGGGTGGGAGGGACTTGGGAGGAAAAGAGGAGGGGAAGGGGGAAAAGAGGGGCAGAATCAGGTATGGGAGGAGACAGAGGAGATGTACAGAGGGGTCAGGAAATTGAGCAGAGGTGTAAATTGATAGAGAACTTGGGGTAACAACCAGAAAGTCCCAGATGCCAAGGAAGCAAGAACACCCACAGGGATGACATTAGCTGAAATTCCCCACAAAGGTGAGGGAAAACCTGTGAAGACCATATCCAGAGGTTAGGCATGGCCCTCTGGTTGAAGGATGGGAATGAAAGGCTTCTGTGGGGAGCCCTTCCCACTCCAAACCCAAGATGACGCTTGCCCGCCCAGGAATCATGAGAGATGACCGTCTTGATGCAAAAACATGAGGTAGTTTAATTGCAGGGCTCCAGGCCGATTCGTATCTCATGCAGGAGAACAAGAAATTGACCACTGTGGCTAGAAAGCTAGGGGTTTTTATAGGGAGAGGGATTGGGGGCTCAGGAGAATTGGCGCGGTTACACTTGATTGGTCCATTTAAATGCCAACACATTTGCAGAGTGGTACATGTAAGTTAGCAAACACCTGGTTAACACATGACTCCAAACTATGTCAGGAATGTTTTAAACAATGGCCTGCCTGGGTATGCCCAGGCCTGTTCCACTGTATTCTCCACCTCAGGCTTCCAAGCCCACAACTTTTTTCTCTGGACTTATTTGACATAAATTAAATGAATCACTGGCATTAGATTTCATTTTAAATTTCATTTCCCTTCAATCACCTCTTTTTCTCTACTAAATGATTCTAATCTTAGACTTCTAAAGGTTATCTTCTTCTTGAGGACTCATAGTCTGATCTTTCTGCCTACGTACCACGAGCTGTACTGTATCAATTCTGTCTCTAACAAAGGCAACTAGTCGATTAATCAAGCAGGGTCCANAAGTTAAGAGCAAAAGCAGAATTACCAGTGGCCCAGTGATGGCCGACAACATTGGTCTGCCAGGGGGAGCCTTTTTAACATGAGACACATGAACCCAGGTTGGAATTCCTTTTACTTTTACGGTGGTGGGTGTCATCAGCTGCACCAAGTAGGGTCCTTTTCACCTTGGCTCCTAGGTTCCCCGCTCAATGTCTTCTCACCAGAACAGTGTCTCTTACTTTGAACTGATGTGGCACCTGTGTATCACCAGCAACATAGGTTTTTGTTTTTTTTTTTTTTTAACTGTTCCCAGACCTCCTTTTTTACAATTTTAAGAGCCTGCCACATAGATGGGCAAAAGCGCCCCATACATTAATTCAAAGGGTGTTAGACCAGAGGCTCCAGGGGCATTCCGGGCCTGGAATAAGGCATAAGGGAGAAGGGCTGTCCAATCTTTTCTGCCGGTTTCTAAAGGTAATTTGGTTAGGGCTTCTTTTTGCATTCTATTCATTCTCTCTACCTGTCCTGACCTCTGGGGTCAGTATGCACAATGTAATTTCCAATTCATCCCCAGCTGTCTGGCCAATCCCTAATTTACCTGGGAGACGAAGGCCGGCCCATCATCCAAATCGATTACCTTGGGTATCCTAAACTGAGGAAGAATTTCTTCAAGTATCATCTTGGCCACCACATTAGCTATCTCTCTCTTGGTGGGGAACACCTTGACTCACCCTGAAAAAGTGTCTATAAAGACTAGAAGATATTTATTTCCGTACCGGGCTGGTTTTACCTCAGTGAAGTCGGTTTCCCAGTAGGTCCCAGGTCTGTCTCCTCGCAAGTGCTTTCCGTCATGGAGACTGCTGGACCCGGCGTTGGTGAGTGCACAGGCTTGGTAGTTTTTCACTAGGTCCTCTACAGATTTCTGTAGTCTGGGAATATGATAAGAGACCTACTGACCAGTTTTATTATCTTTTTGGATCCTAAGTGAGTGAGGCGGTGTATGTCAGCCAGGTATTCCAGCCCCTCTTTTCTTCTGTGAGGATTTCTTTCTCTGTATCTTCCTTAACTGGCTGGGGTGCGGTTTTAATTACCAGAGTCATTGGTCCCTGAGTTGCCTCTTTGGCCACTTGGTCTGCCATATGGTTCCCTCTTTCTATTGGTCCGGTCCCCCTTTGATGTCCTGGGCAATGGATGATCGCCACCCTGCGAGGCAGGTGGATGGCTTCCAACAAGCTGAGGCTCTTCTCCTTATTTTTAATGTCCTTCCCGGCAGAAGTCAAGAGTCCATGCTGTCTGTAGATCGCCCCATGGACATGGGCTGTAGCAAAGGCATATCGGCTATCAGTGTAAATGTTAATGGCCTTTCCTTCTGCCAGCCTTAAAGCCTGGGTTAGAGTGATGAGCTCTGTTCTCTGTGCTGATGTCCCCTCAGGCAGACTGCTGGCCCAAATAATGGACTTCCCATTTACTACCTTTGCCCCTGCTCTGCGCTTACTTTCCACCACAAAGCTGCTTCCATTGGTGAACCAGGTCACTGCTCCTGGCCACGGTTGGTCTGTGAGGTCTGGCCGAATTCCAGTTTCTTCTGCCAGTACATCCTCACATTTGTGTACAGGGGTTTTGCTGGCTTCAGGCAGTAAGGTAGCAGGGTTGAGGATGGCAGGGGGGAGCGAAGGTCACTCCCTCTGTCAGCAGCAAACTCTGATCGTGAGTCATTTGGGTGTTGGTCATCCAGTGGTCAGGGGGCTGCCTGATAATACTCTCGAGCAAGTGTGGGGCCACCATGGTGATGCTCTGCCCCATTGTTAGCTTATCAGCATCTTTTGCCAACACAGCCGTAGCCCCTATCACTCATAGGCAGGAAGGCCACCCACTAGCCACAGAGTCCAGTTTTTTAGATAGGTAAGCTACTGGATGCTTCCAGGGCCCTAAAGCTTGTGTGAGAACCCCCCACCCCCTAGGTACCCTGTTCCATTCTTCGATGTATAAGGTGAAAGGCTTGTTCAGGTCAGGCAGTGCTAGGGCAGGGGCCTGCAGCAGGGCCTTTTTTAGAGTCTCAAAAGCTGATTGATGTTCCTGGGTCCAGGTGAATTCCCCTTTTTCTTTGGTTAGGGAGTACAATGGGGCCACTAGAGTGGCAAATCCCAGGACCCAAAGTCTACAGAATCCTGCTGTCCCTAAGAATTCTCTTACTTGGTGAGGGGTGGTCGGGGTCGGGATCTGCATCACTGTCTGCTTCCTGGCTTCTGTGAGCCATCGTTGTCCATTCTTTAGGATGTATCCCAAGTAGGTCACTTCTGTCCGGCATAACTGTGCCTTTTTAGCCGAAACCCGATACCCCAACTCACCCAACTCGACCAGGATGTTCTGAGTCCCAAGTTCACACTCCTCACGTGTTTTTCATGGGTACAATTTTTGCCCTGTAGCCCCAATCACCAATGTTCTCTCATTCTTTCTTACTTTACCTAATGGTGTTCGAAGCACTGAAAATTCTGCGCCTGTGTCGATCAGGAAGTCTACGGGGGTCCCCTCCACTTCTAATGTTACCCTAGGCTCGAGGAGGGAGGCCGAGCCCCGTCTCCCCTAGTCTTCATCCTCTTCGAGAGACAGCACCTTTACCCCCTGTTTCTTTTTAGGGCATTCACGGGCCCAGTGGCCAGTATCCTTGCAGTATGCACATTGGTCTCTTTCTAGGCATGGTCTGTCTCCTTTGGGTCTTCTTGGCCCTTGCCATTTTCTGTCTCCCAGTTCCCCTTTCTAGCCCTACCTCCTTTTTCCTATCTACTGCTATGGCCAGAACCCGAGCCAGAGCCTTTTCCTGTCTTCTGTCCCTCCCGTTCTCATCTTTTTCCCTCTCTCTTTTTTCTTCTTTCGAGCTTTTCATCTCCTGTCTCTCTCTTGTGATACACTTTCTCAGCTTTCTTAACCACATCCCTTACAGTATAATCCTGCAATCCCTCAATCCGCTACAATTTTCTCCTAATGTCTGGGGCTGACTGATCACTGAGGCCCACTGCCCCTCAGGCATAGGGTCAAACGGGGTGTATCTCCTGTAAGCCTCCATAAGCTTCTCCAAAAAGACCAAGGGGGGCTCAGTTGTCCCCTGCATAACTTCTCTTACCTTAGCCAAATTTGTAGGCCTGCGAGCAGTGCCTCTCAGCCCCGCTACTAGAACCCTGCGGTAGTTGGACAGCCGTTCCCTACCTTGTACCGTGCTATAGTCCCATTGAGGGTGGGTTAGAGGGAATCCTTCATCTATTTTGGCCGACGTCTGGACAGGGTGTCCAGCACCATCCCGGACATTTTTCCGGGCTTCTTGGAGGACTCTCTCTCTCTCTCCTCCATGGTGAACAGGGTCTGCGAAAGCTGCTGACAATCATCCCAAGTCGGCTGATGGCCAGCCTACCCCAAAGGCGCACCCCGGTGGTGTGCCGTGCTCACTGTCTCCTTCAGACTATGGTTTCGTTTTCTCATTGGCAGCACTTTCCTGGACAGCTAGGATCCTAGTACCAGGATGCAGGGGTGGTAGGAATGGGTGAACCCACGGGGGCGGGAATCGTGCCAGGTCCTCCCACACCTTGATGTACAGTTGCTGGCCTGGATGTGATCCTGGTCTTTCCTGGAAAACAACAGCCTTCATGGCCCTGATGATGGGTAGATCAAAAGTTCCCTCGGGTGGCCAGCCTACCCCAAAGGCGGGCCATTCTGAGGTACAGAAAGTTAGCCAAGGCTACTTCTTGACTGTCACTGATACATTCTGTCCTCTCGCCCTAACGTCTGTCCAGTGGTCCTTAGAGACAAAGGGTCAACACAGTCTGTCCCATAGTAAAAATTAGGAACAGAGACAGAACAACAAAAACAGAAGACACTAGCACATACAAGCACACTCGTCTGCGTCTAGACCTGTACAACCAGCCAAAAGCTACCTCTGATGGAGCTGGGTCCGCGTCCGCTCCTTTTCAGGCAGAAAAAGCACTCTGTCTCCTTCGTTCTGCCAGATGACAGTCAGGCTCTCCTGACTGTCCCTTACCCTTAGACCTTCATCCAGGGCTACAGCCTGTGGGTCTCCTTAGACATCTCTGCCCACAGCCGTGGGGATCTCACAATCCCCAGCAGCAGCTGTTCCGAAATCAAAAAACGGCATCGTACCACACTTAGACAACACATATAACATGTAAGACTCAGGCAACACTCACAAACATACCTCCAAGAGGCCTGCCTTCAGGGTTTCTGGGCATCACAAAGATCTCGGTGGGACCTCCAAATGAAAGGCTTCCGTGGGGAGCCCTTCCCACTCCAAATCTGAGATGATGCTCACCTGCCCAGGAATCATGAGAGACGACTGTCTTGATGCAAAAACACGAGGTAGTTTAATTGTGGGGCTCTGGGCCAATTCATATATCACGCAGGAGAACAAGAAATTGACCACTGTGGCTAGAAGGCTAGGGGGTTTTATAGGGAGAGGGGTGGGGGTGGGGGCTCGGGAGAATTGGCACGGTTACACATGATTGGTTCATTTAAATGCCAACACATTTGCAGAGTGGTACATGTAAGTTAGCAGAACACCTGGGTAACATATGACTCCAAACTATGTCAGGAATGTTTTAAACAATGGCCTGTCCCACTGTGTTCTCCACCTCAGGCTTCCAAGCCCACAACTTTTTTCTCTGGACTTATTTGACATAAATTACATGAATCACAGGCATTAAATTTCATTTTAAATTTTATTTCCCTTCAGGACCACCCATCCATCTCCAAAAATTTAACCCAGAATTCCTCCTGTCTAAAGTAAATATAGGGACAAAGAGTGGAACAGAGACTGAAGGAAAGGCCATCCAGACACTGCCCCACCTGGGGTCCATCCCACTTGCAGACCCAGACACTCTTGCTGATGTCAAGAAGTGCTTGCTGATAAGATCCTGATACAGCTGTCTTCTGAGAGGCTCTGCCAGATGCTGACCAATACAGATGCAGATGCTTGCAGCCAACCATCACACTGAGCACAGGGACCCCAATGCAGTAATTAGGGGAAGGACTGAAGGAGCTAATGGGGCCTTATCTAGCATCAGTGGGAGTGGAGGCCCTTGGTCCTGTGAAGGCTTGATGTCCCAGTGTAGAGGAATGCTAGGGTGGTGAGGCAGGAGTGGGTAGGTGGGTAGTGGAGCAACCT
Source organism: Mus pahari (assembly GCF_900095145.1). Classification (NCBI taxonomy): domain Eukaryota; kingdom Metazoa; phylum Chordata; class Mammalia; order Rodentia; family Muridae; genus Mus; species Mus pahari. The sequence goes on along the minus strand of NC_034611.1, from coordinate 974,249 downwards.
CATAGAAGCAGGTAAGAGGGCATGGGATAGGTGGTTGCAGAGGGGAAACCAGGAAAGGGGAAAACATTTGAAATGTAAACAAATAAAGTATCCAATTAAAAAATATACAAATGTTAGTGTCTATGTTATGAATTGTGTAAAATTTTATTATATTTTTTATTCAATTCTGTAAAGCACTATAAATACACTTTAAAAAAACTGAGAGGAGGCATGGCAGAAGATGTTCTAAATTATTAGCTTAATATGGACACATTTAAAAGTGATATGGAAAGATGGCTCAGCGGTTAAGAACACTGACTGTTTTTCCAGAGGTCCTGAGTTCAATTCTCAGGAACCACATGGTGGCTCACAACCATATGTAATGGGATCTGTTGCCCTCTTGTGGTGTGTCTGAAGACAGCTTCAGTGTACTCATGTACATAAAATAAATAAGTAAATCTTTAGAAAAAAGTAGCGATTTAAAAAAAATGATCTGGAGTTTTTAATTGTATGAAGGGATTCACGGACTTACATACGTTAGTGCCTGGTGTCACAGCCCTGCATTTCACCATGCTGAAAGGCCACCTGTTTCCCTCCATGTGACTGCCCCAAGTGTTTGGCTGCCTAGAGGAGATAGCTGCCTTGACATCTGCTCCTCTAGTCGCATCTACCCCTTAGGACTCAGCATACATGAACTTTGTCTCTTACTTTCCCCTTTTCTGTCCCTTGGTGGGAAAAAGGAGTCCCCTGATTTCTTGCCTTTGTCTTCTTCAGGCTGCAGTGACTTCTGTTCCTACTCTGTGGGACATTCCTGAAACCTTCAGCTTTAATTGAGAGCTGCATTACCCTGAACCCCTCTGTTTAAGTTCAGAAAATTCAGTGTTCTAGAGAACATTTTCAAGGAAGAAATGGCAGTTAATGTTTTTGAACAGTTAGCTTTGTTGATTTAGATCTTTTCAAGAGAATTAAATTATTGATTATACATGATAATGGGTGATACACGAGATTTATTCCCATGTGTTATTATTTTACTGATACCACTATTTAATTTTGATATTGCACAGGATATGCCAATAACCATTTTATAACTGAGCTGTGATTTTGCTTGGAAGAGCCTTTCAATGGTAAAACTCATTAGCCACAATAGTAGCTGGCAGTTTAACTATTCCAAGTTTCTGAAGACAATGGTTTCTCTACCCAAAAAATCATGGATAAATTACAAATGCAACTTGGCACCATCCTGAAGGAATTCTAGCTTCATACTGTTGTGAAAGTTGACCAAGCTGGCTTCAGAGTATACTAAGTTTATAGAGTACATAAAAAAATAACACATTTATTCATCATCATGATTACACTATTACATTTAGTAATCAACAGCATAGATGAAAAGGTCTAGAATAAACCCTTTGTTGGAAGTCTTTAAGTTACCATCAAATGGAAACTAAAATAGCCTGTCATACAGTTCACAAATACAGCCCTGGAGGTGTTTTGTTCATATACATGAATACATGTCTTCTTTATAGCAGCTAGGCTCTGCCACAATGGTGCATGGCTGAGTTCACAAACCTGTTTCAACCTGTAGCTTTGCTGCCACTCTCTGCTTCTCTTCTTCTGCTAAGCTTTGTTTCCTGGCAGTAATTAGAACCTCCTGCCACCATTACAAGGCAGCTAGAGCTGGAACTATCATAGTCACCTTAGTTTAGCAAAGTACTGGCTTCCACCTCAGTAAGGGCCGTAGCTCCTCTCTTCAAAGACTCTTCCCTTCATTGGTCCAAAAACTGCAGACTGTGCTATAATTATCAAATTGTGGTTGCTTCTATCACTACTAGATCCATTATAGTCATCCCTTCTGCTGACAGACATGTGCACCACAACCATGGATGCCACCAAAGCCACCATGACAAGTGAACTTTCCTCCTTGACCGAAGTTGTCATTGCCACAAAAAACACCTCTCTGACCCCACATCAAAGGTTCTGGAACTACTTTGCACTATTAAGCTGGACAAAGCCCCAACCATCTCCTGCTTCTACAGGGCTATTCTTACTTCTCAAGTGCAGCCATCCATAGTATAGCATTGCCCAATGACAATCTTATCCAGAGAGTCACAATCATCAAAGGTGAAAAAAAAAATAAAGCCCCTCTTTTTTCCTCTGTCAGGCATGGTTTCAAACACTCCAGTTTTCCCATATTGGTGATGTTTTTCAATGTCTTCTTTAAGAGAACCAATAAAGATCATTTTCACCATTAAGAGGTCACCTAGTCTCTGAGAATCTTCTCCACCCAGTTCTGTTTGGTTCCACAACTTCCCATCCACCTTGTGTATCTTACATTCACAGATACTTCCTCTGCTGTGGCATACTAGACTCTCCCTGCCCCTCAGTGCTTGGTTCTATATGCTCAAAATGGCTCCTCAGTTGCTCATTAGTTGTTTCAAACTCAGCCTTTCTTCCGGAGCGTCAGCAGCTGTCCCGGCTCCTTGGAAGACTCTGACTTAGACACTGTGCCTGGTAGATAAGAGCCTTCAGAGATGCTTCCACAGCCATACTGAGAGGCAGAGAGCATCACTTTAGATTCTAATTCTGGCTTATTCAAAGATTTGCTTGGTCAGCACAATTTTAGGGCACTTCTTCCTAGTGCTTGTCTTGATTTCTTAGCTTTTTATTCCTCATAGGATCCTAGGGACTTGCTGTGGATCTAGGGAGAGATAACTATTTTGTTGAATAGCTGATCTAGGGAGAGTTAACTATTTTGTTGAATAGCTATTCATCTTTAACTAGTTACTATTTAGTTCCTCAGCTTGACTCTGTAATTTATGGTTCTTAAGATAGCGATCTGCTTCTCTTTAAAAACAAAACAAGCAATGACCCATACTTTTCTTGATTACTTACTCTAAGCCACATGCTATATTGTATGCTAATACATAAAAAGAAATACAAATGACTTGCTGGACTGGCTTACTGCTTATGGATCATGAAAAATAATACTCAAATAATTACAATAGACTAGCACAGGAACATTTGGTAAAGTCTAGGGCATGAATATGTACATTTATTCTTATCACTCAGGTATGAAGGAGGCTGAGATAGGAGTTTCATAGCCTGGGCTATATAGCAAGACCCTGTCTCAAAGACCAACCAAATGAAGCTATTACTCCATACAATATACATTTTTTATTCTTGAGTTTTGCTGGAGATTGTTAAGTGCTGAACAGGACTTATATATAACTACAGGGATTCTTTGATGGTCTTGGAATAACACATGTGAATATGCTCAGCCAATCTAATGCTCTTGTCTATAGTTCTATAGTCTAGATTGAAAGGAAGAATCTAAATAAAGGCTATTGAGAAATATTTTAGAGATTGTGCCATCAGTACTGAGTCTTGAAAGTATATGATGTGTGGTGTAGTGTGTGTGCACACACACATTTCATTTGAAATCAAGACCTTGATATAAGTGTTAGTAAGCAAGAGTCAACAGATCCCTAAGGAGAGGGAGAAAATTCCAAGCTGGGAGCAGAACTGTGAAAATTCCATTAGAATTACCCACAGGATGCTGGCAACCCTTGTCATAAAGTGGGTTACTGCCATGGTCACCTATGAGCAATTGTGCACTGATGAGTAGGGAGGAGAGTGTCTGTCTGAGCTTTTGCTGTAGTGCTCTGGCAGTAAACAGATTTAATTAGTAGAAAACTATATACTCAGAGTGTGGTTGCTCACATATTTCATAACCAGGCAGAGACCAGACATAGAACCTTTTTATGTATGAGGGTAATGGGAAGAGGAGTGTGGCAATTTCGGAGCACTAAAGGACTGTGATAAATGAATACACTCAGTGATTAGACAACAGTGAGTTTGATTCTTTTTAGGAATCATAAGGGCCAAGAACATGGACCATAATTTATGAATTCTGTTCAGGTATGATACATTTTTAAATGTATACATACATACTAGATGTATTCATACATACTAGAACTCAGTTCACAATAAGTCAGAGAAGGGACCATGGTAAATGTTTCTCTGGAGGGTCTGATCTGTGGGTAGAACATGGAGAGGCAGACCAAGCTACTTGTTTGAAGGCTCTTCAGCTCTATTGCTATGTTAATCCAGTTCCTCTTGGTCTTAGCTCTGCCACATGAACCGCTTTATTGCCACCTGTTTCAGTCTTTAAACCTGTGAACAGGGTAAAACCAGAAAGAGGAAGCTGCCATGACCAAGGATTCTGGAGTTTGGTTCACTTAGACCATTAGATTCTGGAAAGTACATGAGAAAATAAATTCTGTTGGGTTGCTTCCCAACTGAGGAGTGAGGAATCTAAATGTTATTCAGACAATTTGTTGACATATCTTTTGGAATCAGTGTACTTTCAACAGCTGAGAATCAGACTAATTTTTGGTTTGATAAATCTGAAGGAAAATTAAAAAGAGCTGGCTTTAACAGCAGCTCACATCAAATTAATGTGCTAAAATACTTTTAAGGAGGAGGAACTTAAGGACCTAGGAAGCCTTACCATATTTAAAGCTAATTGTGTCCTTTCCATCTGCTGCAGAAAGGAATAAAGCCCCCCCCCCCCTTTTGAGAAATACATCTAGGACTGGAGCCCTAGATCATTCAAAAGCTTTCTCAGCCAGAGGGATAATGGACCTTCTGACATTGAAATTGGATCTTTGATTTCAAAGTCAGGTCAAGATGAGGGGTTTGAAGAGGTTCCATAGGGACCTTTAATCTCAGCAAGCAAAGTGTACATGCTTGAGCACGTTCTGTGCGGGTAGCTGTCGCTTTTCTTGGCCATCTTGCTGAGGAAGAGAAGCGCCATCTGACATTTGATGTCTTCTCAGTGTGCCTGTGTCCCCAGCAGCACTGTCGGGAAGATGCTTAGCAGGTTTGTTTTATGGGTGAGCAGAATAAAGCAAGAGAGGTTAAGAAACCTGTTCAACAAAGTGGATGAATTGGTGGAACTAGAGGGCAGTGCTGTTGAGTAAACAACACATTCTGTATGTTCTTACTCACATGTGGATGCTAAAAAATGTTGAGAAAAAAGAAGAGAGAATAGAATTGGAGTCATGAAAAGCTGAGGTATGGAGATCAACTATCAAAACAACATTTTATGGAATAAAAGTTTTAGTATTCTGCAGTATCACAGGGTGACTATAGTTTACAACAATCTATTATATACTTTAGAAAAATACAAAAGAGAGTCATCTGAAGGCTCTAAACACAAATAATAATATATAAGGATATAGAAATGTTAATTACCCCATTTGATCATTACCCATACACATACGTACATGTATAGAATTTTATTGTATTTCATAAATATATAGAATTCTGTGCCAATTTAAATATGATAAACACATAAATGTAAAAGAGCCCCCATTTTATTATAGAATTCTGTTTATTGTTTTAGGTATAGTGGTACACATGGGTAATCCCAGCACTTGGGAAGTTGGAAGTAGAATGATCTGGAATTCAAGATCAGCCTTGGCTTCATAGCATGTTGGAGGTTAGCCTGAACTACATGAGACTCTGCCTCAAGAAATATAAAGCAATGCCTTGCCCAAAGATTTATTTCACACATTAAAAGTTGTCCAAGATTTCACAGCTACCAAGTTGTAAACCAAAGAGTCTAACGTTGTACACTTTGGCTCCTGGGTCCAGGCTTTCTTGTACAATGCCTGATGTTGGATTTGTTATGAAGCTTAAGTTCCTTTCCCAGGTCTTCATATGATCATGTGTTTGAGAAAAATTATAAAAAGCTATTTAAACTGCAACTTGTTCTGTCTGTTCTATGTACTCTCATTTTCTGATAGAATTTTCATGTTGTATTGCAAAGAACTGGGAACATCTGGAGAAATTTGGCTAAGTGGAGATTAATCTGGGCATACATTTAGTTTAATTTTGTGGCACATACTTTTGTGGCTTGTAGTAACTCTTCTAACTTACCAGTGTTGTAATACTCATGCTAATGACATGGTTGTGTGTCAGGTCTACAGGTTCTACGCACATGTGACCACTAGTTTTCATGCCTGACAAAGGTAACATGTGGCTTGTACAGGGAAATGTGTTTTGATGTGGAGCCAGAAGCTACTCTATGAAGATCTTTTCCTACCTCAGATGTATGTAATTAGATGTAGAAGGTTCTGTGTTCATGGAAACATAGTTAAAAATCAAAGTTCTTTCTGTCCAAACAACACTTGTTAGTATGACACATAGTTACTTTTTTTTTTTTTTTGACAAATGCATGTTTTTGAGAAGAGCAAACTATTATTTACCAGAAACCCTATGCTTCAAGGGCACCAATTAAGGTAATTATGGTAAAACATGCTCAAGCAGAATTTTCTCCCATATATAAGCAAGTACAGAGGATTTACTTACCATTTAGCCTATGACTTCCTTATTGCCACAGTTTGGTATGAAGCAGATGTTTGAACAAATTCCCTCAATGGTGACCCAGAAGCAAGATGACCCAGAAGCAAGCCATATCTAGGGCTGTGTTCTTGGGATACTCAAATCAAGAATGGAAAGAAATTGGTAGAACAATCATATACATAGTAGGATCTTGTGTACTAATCAGTGAGTGACATTGGTTTAGGGATCACTTAATTACCCCACACTGTGATATTGTTAAAATACGAAAGAAAAAAGTTACTTTTTATCTTTTTTTTTTTTTTTTTTGAGACAGGGTTTCTCTATATAGCCCTGGCTGACCTAGAACTCAGAAATCCACCTGCCTCTGCCTCCTGAGTGCTGGGATTAAAGGCGTGCGTGACCATGCCCGGCTACTTTTTATCTTTGACTCAAGGTCTCACACTATGCCCAATTTGGTCTTCACTTAGGGATATTATATGTGGACCACCATACTTTATTAGAAAGAAAAGTTGATGAAAGTTGTACTGAATATTGCTGCAATAATAAAATGTAAACAAAGTAAAACAAAACAAACCCCTCTTCTTACTTATGTTTCAGCTCGGTAACAACACACCTGTGATGCCAGCACACCTGTGATTCACTAATGAAAAAAAAGAGGGTTATTTAGTTCACAGATTTGGAGATCAAATGTTTAAGATCAGACAGTTTTATCTATTTATCTATTTAGCATCTAGTAATTCCTTGTGGCAGATGGTAACTCAGTAGTAAGACTGGAAACAGATTTGGTGGAGTGGTGGTTTGAATTGAAAATGGCTCCCATACTTGGTTTTCAGTCAGTTGAACTATTGTATAAGGATTAGGTATGGCCTTGTAGAAGGAAGTGTGCCACTGGGGGGGGGGGCGCTGGCTTTGAGGTTTCAAAGCCCACACCTTTTCCAGTTAGCCCTTTCTGCTTCTTGCTTGTAGATCAAGCTGTAAACTCTCCTACTCCAGCTCCATGTCCACTTGCCTGCTGCCATTACTCCACCATGATGGCCATAGATTCTAACCCACTGAAACTCTGAGCCCCAAATTAAATGCCTTCTCTTATCACCTTGGTCATGGTGTTTGGTCACAGCAATTGAAAAGTAACTAAGACAGTGGTAAGGATGACTTCTAATGACCTTTAAATTCAACAAACTGAAACAAGCTGTTCTATCACTTGAACCTAATGGTAGAGGTTTCTCAATCTCAAATCAAGATTTATGTTAGTATTTAGCTAGCCACGATTACAGTAACTACCAGAGTCCTGAAAGAACTATGGCAGTCCCTTCTGTGAATAGTGTCCTGTGTTAATGGGATCACCTTCCAGCACTGCCTCCAATGCCTCTTACTTCCATATCATACTAAAAACATTCTCTAGAGTTCAACCTTTCAGGAACACATTGGAACGACATTCCAGATACATGATAAATTATAGCAACCATCAGTAATTTAAAGAAATATTTAAACAACAATATTTACAGAAAGTTAATCTTTCTATTTTTGGTATGGAAAACTGTCATGGACGAGTGTGTAGCCCTTGAAGAACCCATTAACTTGTATAATTAGCATGCATTAATAATTATAATTTTAAAAGGAATGGTATGTAGCAAAGTATAGAAAAAATATTACATAGAGGGTTAGGTATTACCAAAGTCATGTTCATTGTTTGATTTCTCTGAAAAGTAATTTTAATTTAACTTTTTATATCTTCTTCTTCTTCTTCTCTCTTCTTCTTCTCTCTTCTTCTTCTTCTTCTTCTTCTTCTTCTTCTTCTTCTTCTTCTTCTTCTTCTTCTTCTTCTTCTTCTTCTTCTTCTTCTTCTTCTTCTTCTTCTT